>NW_027520331.1:0-156170 GCF_051991245.1 Festucalex cinctus
AGATTTGAGTGCACAACGTTTGGTTTAGGTTTGACAGCCATAATCACCTTTTTATTGCTTTAAATGCGTTTTTAGCGCATGATTGTACATTTGAGCTGAATGTGTCAAAATCTTAAAAATTAACAGGTGCCCAAGCAATTTCATGCTAGAATCATCATCCGGATGCCAAAATAAACTAAATACAGCAAAAGATTTGAGTGCACAACGTTTGGTTTAGATTTGACAGCCATAATCAGCAATTGTGTACATTTGAGCTGAATGTGTCAAAATCTTAAAAATTAACAGGTGCCCAAGCAATTTCATGCTAGAATCATCATCCGGATGCCAAAATAAACTAAATACAGCAAAAGATTTGAGTGCACAACGTTTGGTTTAGGTTTGACAGCCATAATCACCTTTTTATTGCTTTAAATGCGTTTTTAGCGCATGATTGTACATTTGAGCTGAATGTGTCAAAATCTTAAAAATTAACAGGTGCCCAAGCAATTTCATGCTAGAATCATCATCCGGATGCCAAAACAAACTAAATACAGCAAAAGATTTGAGTGCACAACGTTTGGTTTAAATTTGACAGCCATAATCAGCAATTGTGTACATTTGAGCTGAATGTGTCAAAATCTTAAAAATTAACAGGTGCCCAAGCAATTTCATGCTAGAATCATCATCCGGATGCCAAAATAAACTAAATACAGCAAAATATTTGAGTGCACAACGTTTGGTTTAGGTTTGACAGCCATAATCACCTTTTTATTGCTTTAAATGCGTTTTTAGCGCATGATTGTACATTTGAGCTGAATGTGTCAAAATCTTAAAAATTAACAGGTGCCCAAGCAATTTCATGCTAGAATCATCATCCGGATGCCAAAATAAACTAAATACAGCAAAAGATTTGAGTGCACAACGTTTGGTTTAGATTTGACAGCCATAATCAGCAATTGTGTACATTTGAGCTGAATGTGTCAAAATCTTAAAAATTAACAGGTGCCCAAGCAATTTCATGCTAGAATCATCATCCGGATGCCAAAATAAACTAAATACAGCAAAAGATTTGAGTGCACAACGTTTGGTTTAGGTTTGACAGCCATAATCACCTTTTTATTGCTTTAAATGCGTTTTTAGCGCATGATTGTACATTTGAGCTGAATGTGTCAAAATCTTAAAAATTAACAGGTGCCCAAGCAATTTCATGCTAGAATCATCATCCGGATGCCAAAATAAACTAAATACAGCAAAAGATTTGAGTGCACAACGTTTGGTTTAGATTTGACAGCCATTATCAGCAATTGTGTACATTTGAGCTGAATGTGTCAAAATCTTAAAAATTAACAGGTGCCCAAGCAATTTCATGCTAGAATCATCATCCGGATGCCAAAATAAACTAAATACAGCAAAAGATTTGAGTGCACAACGTTTGGTTTAGGTTTGACAGCCATAATCAGCAATTGTGTACATTTGAGCTGAATGTGTCAAAATCTTAAAAATTAACAGGTGCCCAAGCAATTTCATGCTAGAATCATCATCCGGATGCCAAAATAAACTAAATACAGCAAAAGATTTGAGTGCACAACGTTTGGTTTAGGTTTGACAGCCATAATCACCTTTTTATTGCTTTAAATGCGTTTTTAGCGCATGATTGTACATTTGAGCTGAATGTGTCAAAATCTTAAAAATTAACAGGTGCCCAAGCAATTTCATGCTAGAATCATCATCCGGATGCCAAAATAAACTAAATACAGCAAAAGATTTGAGTGCACAACGTTTGGTTTAGATTTGACAGCCATAATCAGCAATTGTGTACATTTGAGCTGAATGTGTCAAAATCTTAAAAATTAACAGGTGCCCAAGCAATTTCATGCTAGAATCATCATCCGGATGCCAAAATAAACTAAATACAGCAAAAGATTTGAGTGCACAACGTTTGGTTTAGGTTTGACAGCCATAATCACCTTTTTATTGCTTTAAATGCGTTTTTAGCGCATGATTGTACATTTGAGCTGAATGTGTCAAAATCTTAAAAATTAACAGGTGCCCAAGCAATTTCATGCTAGAATCATCATCCGGATGCCAAAATAAACTAAATACAGCAAAAGATTTGAGTGCACAACGTTTGGTTTAGGTTTGACAGCCATAATCACCTTTTTATTGCTTTAAATGCGTTTTTAGCGCATGATTGTACATTTGAGCTGAATGTGTCAAAATCTTAAAAATTAACAGGTGCCCAAGCAATTTCATGCTAGAATCATCATCCGGATGCCAAAATAAACTAAATACAGCAAAAGATTTGAGTGCACAACGTTTGGTTTAGATTTGACAGCCATAATCAGCAATTGTGTACATTTGAGCTGAATGTGTCAAAATCTTAAAAATTAACAGGTGCCCAAGCAATTTCATGCTAGAATCATCATCCGGATGCCAAAATAAACTAAATACAGCAAAAGATTTGAGTGCACAACGTTTGGTTTAGGTTTGACAGCCATAATCACCTTTTTATTGCTTTAAATGCGTTTTTAGCGCATGATTGTACATTTGAGCTGAATGTGTCAAAATCTTAAAAATTAACAGGTGCCCAAGCAATTTCATGCTAGAATCATCATCCGGATGCCAAAATAAACTAAATACAGCAAAAGATTTGAGTGCACAACGTTTGGTTTAGATTTGACAGCCATTATCAGCAATTGTGTACATTTGAGCTGAATGTGTCAAAATCTTAAAAATTAACAGGTGCCCAAGCAATTTCATGCTAGAATCATCATCCGGATGCCAAAATAAACTAAATACAGCAAAAGATTTGAGTGCACAACGTTTGGTTTAGGTTTGACAGCCATAATCAGCAATTGTGTACATTTGAGCTGAATGTGTCAAAATCTTAAAAATTAACAGGTGCCCAAGCAATTTCATGCTAGAATCATCATCCGGATGCCAAAATAAACTAAATACAGCAAAAGATTTGAGTGCACAACGTTTGGTTTAGGTTTGACAGCCATAATCACCTTTTTATTGCTTTAAATGCGTTTTTAGCGCATGATTGTACATTTGAGCTGAATGTGTCAAAATCTTAAAAATTAACAGGTGCCCAAGCAATTTCATGCTAGAATCATCATCCGGATGCCAAAATAAACTAAATACAGCAAAAGATTTGAGTGCACAACGTTTGGTTTAGATTTGACAGCCATAATCAGCAATTGTGTACATTTGAGCTGAATGTGTCAAAATCTTAAAAATTAACAGGTGCCCAAGCAATTTCATGCTAGAATCATCATCCGGATGCCAAAATAAACTAAATACAGCAAAAGATTTGAGTGCACAACGTTTGGTTTAGGTTTGACAGCCATAATCACCTTTTTATTGCTTTAAATGCGTTTTTAGCGCATGATTGTACATTTGAGCTGAATGTGTCAAAATCTTAAAAATTAACAGGTGCCCAAGCAATTTCATGCTAGAATCATCATCCGGATGCCAAAATAAACTAAATACAGCAAAAGATTTGAGTGCACAACGTTTGGTTTAGATTTGACAGCCATAATCAGCAATTGTGTACATTTGAGCTGAATGTGTCAAAATCTTAAAAATTAACAGGTGCCCAAGCAATTTCATGCGAGAATCATCATCCGGATGCCAAAATAAACTAAATACAGCAAAAGATTTGAGTGCACAACGTTTGGTTTAGGTTTGACAGCCATAATCAGCAATTGTGTACATTTGAGCTGAATGTGTCAAAATCTTAAAAATTAACAGGTGCCCAAGCAATTTCATGCTAGAATCATCATCCGGATGCCAAAATAAACTAAATACAGCAAAAGATTTGAGTGCACAACGTTTGGTTTAGGTTTGACAGCCATAATCACCTTTTTATTGCTTTAAATGCGTTTTTAGCGCATGATTGTACATTTGAGGTGAATGTGTCAAAATCTTAAAAATTAACAGGTGCCCAAGCAATTTCATGCTAGAATCATCATCCGGATGCCAAAATAAACTAAATACAGCAAAAGATTTGAGTGCACAACGTTTGGTTTAGGTTTGACAGCCATAATCACCTTTTTATTGCTTTAAATGCGTTTTTAGCGCATGATTGTACATTTGAGCTGAATGTGTCAAAATCTTAAAAATTAACAGGTGCCCAAGCAATTTCATGCTAGAATCATCATCCGGATGCCAAAATAAACTAAATACAGCAAAAGATTTGAGTGCACAACGTTTGGTTTAGATTTGACAGCCATAATCAGCAATTGTGTACATTTGAGCTGAATGTGTCAAAATCTTAAAAATTAACAGGTGCCCAAGCAATTTCATGCTAGAATCATCATCCGGAGGCCAAAATAAACTAAATACAGCAAAAGATTTGAGTGCACAACGTTTGGTTTAGATTTGACAGCCATAATCAGCAATTGTGTACATTTGAGCTGAATGTGTCAAAATCTTAAAAATTAACAGGTGCCCAAGCAATTTCATGCTAGAATCATCATCCGGATGCCAAAATAAACTAAATACAGCAAAAGATTTGAGTGCACAACGTTTGGTTTAGATTTGACAGCCATAATCAGCAATTGTGTACATTTGAGCTGAATGTGTCAAAATCTTAAAAATTAACAGGTGCCCAAGCAATTTCATGCTAGAATCATCATCCGGATGCCAAAATAAACTAAATACAGCAAAAGATTTGAGTGCACAACGTTTGGTTTAGGTTTGACAGCCATAATCACCTTTTTATTGCTTTAAATGCGTTTTTAGCGCATGATTGTACATTTGAGCTGAATGTGTCAAAATCTTAAAAATTAACAGGTGCCCAAGCAATTTCATGCTAGAATCATCATCCGGATGCCAAAATAAACTAAATACAGCAAAAGATTTGAGTGCACAACGTTTGGTTTAGATTTGACAGCCATAATCAGCAATTGTGTACATTTGAGCTGAATGTGTCAAAATCTTAAAAATTAACAGGTGCCCAAGCAATTTCATGCTAGAATCATCATCCGGATGCCAAAATAAACTAAATACAGCAAAAGATTTCAGTGCACAACGTTTGGTTTAGGTTTGACAGCCATAATCACCTTTTTATTGCTTTAAATGCGTTTTTAGCGCATGATTGTACATTTGAGCTGAATGTGTCAAAATCTTAAAAATTAACAGGTGCCCAAGCAATTTCATGCTAGAATCATCATCCGGATGCCAAAATAAACTAAATACAGCAAAAGATTTGAGTGCACAACGTTTGGTTTAGGTTTGACAGCCATAATCACCTTTTTATTGCTTTAAATTCGTTTTTAGCGCATGATTGTACATTTGAGCTGAATGTGTCAAAATCTTAAAAATTAACAGGTGCCCAAGCCATTTCATGCTAGAATCATCATCCGGATGCCAAAATAAACTAAATACAGCAAAAGATTTGAGTGCACAACGTTTGGTTTAGATTTGACAGCCATAATCAGCAATTGTGTACATTTGAGCTGAATGTGTCAAAATCTTAAAAATTAACAGGTGCCCAAGCAATTTCATGCTAGAATCATCATCCGGATGCCAAAATAAACTAAATACAGCAAAAGATTTGAGTGCACAACGTTTGGTTTAGGTTTGACAGCCATAATCACCTTTTTATTGCTTTAAATGCGTTTTTAGCGCATGATTGTACATTTGAGGTGAATGTGTCAAAATCTTAAAAATTAACAGGTGCCCAAGCAATTTCATGCTAGAATCATCATCCGGATGCCAAAATAAACTAAATACAGCAAAAGATTTGAGTGCACAACGTTTGGTTTAGGTTTGACAGCCATAATCACCTTTTTATTGCTTTAAATGCGTTTTTAGCGCATGATTGTACATTTGAGCTGAATGTGTCAAAATCTTAAAAATTAACAGGTGCCCAAGCAATTTCATGCTAGAATCATCATCCGGATGCCAAAATAAACTAAATACAGCAAAAGATTTGAGTGCACAACGTTTGGTTTAGATTTGACAGCCATAATCAGCAATTGTGTACATTTGAGCTGAATGTGTCAAAATCTTAAAAATTAACAGGTGCCCAAGCAATTTCATGCTAGAATCATCATCCGGAGGCCAAAATAAACTAAATACAGCAAAAGATTTGAGTGCACAACGTTTGGTTTAGATTTGACAGCCATAATCAGCAATTGTGTACATTTGAGCTGAATGTGTCAAAATCCTAAAAATTAACAGGTGCCCAAGCAATTTCATGCTAGAATCATCATCCGGATGCCAAAATAAACTAAATACAGCAAAAGATTTGAGTGCACAACGTTTGGTTTAGATTTGACAGCCATAATCAGCAATTGTGTACATTTGAGCTGAATGTGTCAAAATCTTAAAAATTAACAGGTGCCCAAGCAATTTCATGCTAGAATCATCATCCGGAGGCCAAAATAAACTAAATACAGCAAAAGATTTGAGTGCACAACGTTTGGTTTAGATTTGACAGCCATAATCAGCAATTGTGTACATTTGAGCTGAATGTGTCAAAATCTTAAAAATTAACAGGTGCCCAAGCAATTTCATGCTAGAATCATCATCCGGATGCCAAAATAAACTAAATACAGCAAAAGATTTGAGTGCACAACGTTTGGTTTAGATTTGACAGCCATAATCAGCAATTGTGTACATTTGAGCTGAATGTGTCAAAATCTTAAAAATTAACAGGTGCCCAAGCAATTTCATGCTAGAATCATCATCCGGATGCCAAAATAAACTAAATACAGCAAAAGATTTGAGTGCACAACGTTTGGTTTAGGTTTGACAGCCATAATCACCTTTTTATTGCTTTAAATGCGTTTTTAGCGCATGATTGTACATTTGAGCTGAATGTGTCAAAATCTTAAAAATTAACAGGTGCCCAAGCAATTTCATGCTAGAATCATCATCCGGATGCCAAAATAAACTAAATACAGCAAAAGATTTGAGTGCACAACGTTTGGTTTAGATTTGACAGCCATAATCAGCAATTGTGTACATTTGAGCTGAATGTGTCAAAATCTTAAAAATTAACAGGTGCCCAAGCAATTTCATGCTAGAATCATCATCCGGATGCCAAAATAAACTAAATACAGCAAAAGATTTCAGTGCACAACGTTTGGTTTAGGTTTGACAGCCATAATCACCTTTTTATTGCTTTAAATGCGTTTTTAGCGCATGATTGTACATTTGAGCTGAATGTGTCAAAATCTTAAAAATTAACAGGTGCCCAAGCAATTTCATGCTAGAATCATCATCCGGATGCCAAAATAAACTAAATACAGCAAAAGATTTGAGTGCACAACGTTTGGTTTAGGTTTGACAGCCATAATCACCTTTTTATTGCTTTAAATTCGTTTTTAGCGCATGATTGTACATTTGAGCTGAATGTGTCAAAATCTTAAAAATTAACAGGTGCCCAAGCCATTTCATGCTAGAATCATCATCCGGATGCCAAAATAAACTAAATACAGCAAAAGATTTGAGTGCACAACGTTTGGTTTAGATTTGACAGCCATAATCAGCAATTGTGTACATTTGAGCTGAATGTGTCAAAATCTTAAAAATTAACAGGTGCCCAAGCAATTTCATGCTAGAATCATCATCCGGATGCCAAAATAAACTAAATACAGCAAAAGATTTGAGTGCACAACGTTTGGTTTAGGTTTGACAGCCATAATCACCTTTTTATTGCTTTAAATGCGTTTTTAGCGCATGATTGTACATTTGAGCTGAATGTGTCAAAATCTTAAAAATTAACAGGTGCCCAAGCAATTTCATGCTAGAATCATCATCCGGATGCCAAAATAAACTAAATACAGCAAAAGATTTGAGTGCACAACGTTTGGTTTAGATTTGACAGCCATAATCAGCAATTGTGTACATTTGAGCTGAATGTGTCAAAATCTTAAAAATTAACAGGTGCCCAAGCAATTTCATGCTAGAATCATCATCCGGATGCCAAAATAAACTAAATACAGCAAAAGATTTGAGTGCACAACGTTTGGTTTAGATTTGACAGCCATAATCAGCAATTGTGTACATTTGAGCTGAATGTGTCAAAATCTTAAAAATTAACAGGTGCCCAAGCAATTTCATGCTAGAATCATCATCCGGATGCCAAAATAAACTAAATACAGCAAAAGATTTGAGTGCACAACGTTTGGTTTAGGTTTGACAGCCATAATCACCTTTTTATTGCTTTAAATGCGTTTTTAGCGCATGATTGTACATTTGAGGTGAATGTGTCAAAATCTTAAAAATTAACAGGTGCCCAAGCAATTTCATGCTAGAATCATCATCCGGATGCCAAAATAAACTAAATACAGCAAAAGATTTGAGTGCACAACGTTTGGTTTAGGTTTGACAGCCATAATCACCTTTTTATTGCTTTAAATGCGTTTTTAGCGCATGATTGTACATTTGAGCTGAATGTGTCAAAATCTTAAAAATTAACAGGTGCCCAAGCAATTTCATGCTAGAATCATCATCCGGATGCCAAAATAAACTAAATACAGCAAAAGATTTGAGTGCACAACGTTTGGTTTAGATTTGACAGCCATAATCAGCAATTGTGTACATTTGAGCTGAATGTGTCAAAATCTTAAAAATTAACAGGTGCCCAAGCAATTTCATGCTAGAATCATCATCCGGAGGCCAAAATAAACTAAATACAGCAAAAGATTTGAGTGCACAACGTTTGGTTTAGATTTGACAGCCATAATCAGCAATTGTGTACATTTGAGCTGAATGTGTCAAAATCTTAAAAATTAACAGGTGCCCAAGCAATTTCATGCTAGAATCATCATCCGGATGCCAAAATAAACTAAATACAGCAAAAGATTTGAGTGCACAACGTTTGGTTTAGATTTGACAGCCATAATCAGCAATTGTGTACATTTGAGCTGAATGTGTCGAAATCTTAAAAATTAACAGGTGCCCAAGCAATTTCATGCTAGAATCATCATCCGGATGCCAAAATAAACTAAATACAGCAAAAGATTTGAGTGCACAACGTTTGGTTTAGGTTTGACAGCCATAATCACCTTTTTATTGCTTTAAATGCGTTTTTAGCGCATGATTGTACATTTGAGCTGAATGTGTCAAAATCTTAAAAATTAACAGGTGCCCAAGCAATTTCATGCTAGAATCATCATCCGGATGCCAAAATAAACTAAATACAGCAAAAGATTTGAGTGCACAACGTTTGGTTTAGATTTGACAGCCATAATCAGCAATTGTGTACATTTGAGCTGAATGTGTCAAAATCTTAAAAATTAACAGGTGCCCAAGCAATTTCATGCTAGAATCATCATCCGGATGCCAAAATAAACTAAATACAGCAAAAGATTTGAGTGCACAACGTTTGGTTTAGATTTGACAGCCATAATCAGCAATTGTGTACATTTGAGCTGAATGTGTCAAAATCTTAAAAATTAACAGGTGCCCAAGCAATTTCATGCTAGAATCATCATCCGGATGCCAAAATAAACTAAATACAGCAAAAGATTTGAGTGCACAACGTTTGGTTTAGGTTTGACAGCCATAATCACCTTTTTATTGCTTTAAATGCGTTTTTAGCGCATGATTGTACATTTGAGCTGAATGTGTCAAAATCTTAAAAATTAACAGGTGCCCAAGCAATTTCATGCTAGAATCATCATCCGGATGCCAAAATAAACTAAATACAGCAAAAGATTTGAGTGCACAACGTTTGGTTTAGATTTGACAGCCATAATCAGCAATTGTGTCCATTTGAGCTGAATGTGTCAAAATCTTAAAAATTAACAGGTGCCCAAGCAATTTCATGCTAGAATCATCATCCGGATGCCAAAATAAACTAAATACAGCAAAAGATTTGAGTGCACAACGTTTGGTTTAGGTTTGACAGCCATAATCACCTTTTTATTGCTTTAAATGCGTTTTTAGCGCATGATTGTACATTTGAGCTGAATGTGTCAAAATCTTAAAAATTAACAGGTGCCCAAGCAATTTCATGCTAGAATCATCATCCGGATGCCAAAACAAACTAAATACAGCAAAAGATTTGAGTGCACAACGTTTGGTTTAGATTTGACAGCCATAATCAGCAATTGTGTACATTTGAGCTGAATGTGTCAAAATCTTAAAAATTAACAGGTGCCCAAGCAATTTCATGCTAGAATCATCATCCGGATGCCAAAATAAACTAAATACAGCAAAAGATTTGAGTGCACAACGTTTGGTTTAGGTTTGACAGCCATAATCACCTTTTTATTGCTTTAAATGCGTTTTTAGCGCATGATTGTACATTTGAGCTGAATGTGTCAAAATCTTAAAAATTAACAGGTGCCCAAGCAATTTCATGCTAGAATCATCATCCGGATGCCAAAATAAACTAAATACAGCAAAAGATTTGAGTGCACAACGTTTGGTTTAGATTTGACAGCCATAATCAGCAATTGTGTACATTTGAGCTGAATGTGTCAAAATCTTAAAAATTAACAGGTGCCCAAGCAATTTCATGCTAGAATCATCATCCGGATGCCAAAATAAACTAAATACAGCAAAAGATTTGAGTGCACAACGTTTGGTTTAGGTTTGACAGCCATAATCACCTTTTTATTGCTTTAAATGCGTTTTTAGCGCATGATTGTACATTTGAGCTGAATGTGTCAAAATCTTAAAAATTAACAGGTGCCCAAGCAATTTCATGCTAGAATCATCATCCGGATGCCAAAATAAACTAAATACAGCAAAAGATTTGAGTGCACAACGTTTGGTTTAGATTTGACAGCCATAATCAGCAATTGTGTACATTTGAGCTGAATGTGTCAAAATCTTAAAAATTAACAGGTGCCCAAGCAATTTCATGCTAGAATCATCATCCGGATGCCAAAATAAACTAAATACAGCAAAAGATTTGAGTGCACAACGTTTGGTTTAGGTTTGACAGCCATAATCACCTTTTTATTGCTTTAAATGCGTTTTTAGCGCATGATTGTACATTTGAGCTGAATGTGTCAAAATCTTAAAAATTAACAGGTGCCCAAGCAATTTCATGCTAGAATCATCATCCGGATGCCAAAACAAACTAAATACAGCAAAAGATTTGAGTGCACAACGTTTGGTTTAGATTTGACAGCCATAATCAGCAATTGTGTACATTTGAGCTGAATGTGTCAAAATCTTAAAAATTAACAGGTGCCCAAGCAATTTCATGCTAGAATCATCATCCGGATGCCAAAATAAACTAAATACAGCAAAAGATTTGAGTGCACAACGTTTGGTTTAGGTTTGACAGCCATAATCACCTTTTTATTGCTTTAAATGCGTTTTTAGCGCATGATTGTACATTTGTGCTGAATGTGTCAAAATCTTAAAAATTAACAGGTGCCCAAGCAATTTCATGCTAGAATCATCATCCGGATGCCAAAATAAACTAAATACAGCAAAAGATTTGAGTGCACAACGTTTGGTTTAGATTTGACAGCCATAATCAGCAATTGTGTACATTTGAGCTGAATGTGTCAAAATCTTAAAAATTAACAGGTGCCCAAGCAATTTCATGCTAGAATCATCATCCGGATGCCAAAATAAACTAAATACAGCAAAAGATTTGAGTGCACAACGTTTGGTTTAGGTTTGACAGCCATAATCACCTTTTTATTGCTTTAAATGCGTTTTTAGCGCATGATTGTACATTTGAGCTGAATGTGTCAAAATCTTAAAAATTAACAGGTGCCCAAGCAATTTCATGCTAGAATCATCATCCGGATGCCAAAATAAACTAAATACAGCAAAAGATTTGAGTGCACAACGTTTGGTTTAGATTTGACAGCCATAATCAGCAATTGTGTACATTTGAGCTGAATGTGTCAAAATCTTAAAAATTAACAGGTGCCCAAGCAATTTCATGCGAGAATCATCATCCGGATGCCAAAATAAACTAAATACAGCAAAAGATTTGAGTGCACAACGTTTGGTTTAGGTTTGACAGCCATAATCACCTTTTTATTGCTTTAAATGCGTTTTTAGCGCATGATTGTACATTTGAGCTGAATGTGTCAAAATCTTAAAAATTAACAGGTGCCCAAGCAATTTCATGCTAGAATCATCATCCGGATGCCAAAATAAACTAAATACAGCAAAAGATTTGAGTGCACAACGTTTGGTTTAGATTTGACAGCCATAATCAGCAATTGTGTACATTTGAGGTGAATGTGTCAAAATCTTAAAAATTAACAGGTGCCCAAGCAATTTCATGCTAGAATCATCATCCGGATGCCAAAATAAACTAAATACAGCAAAATATTTCAGTGCACAACGTTTGGTTTAGGTTTGACAGCCATAATCACCTTTTTATTGCTTTAAATGCGTTTTTAGCGCATGATTGTACATTTGAGCTGAATGTGTCAAAATCTTAAAAATTAACAGGTGCCCAAGCCATTTCATGCTAGAATCATCATCCGGATGCCAAAATAAACTAAATACAGCAAAAGATTTGAGTGCACAACGTTTGGTTTAGATTTGACAGCCATAATCAGCAATTGTGTACATTTGAGCTGAATGTGTCAAAATCTTAAAAATTAACAGGTGCCCAAGCAATTTCATGCTAGAATCATCATCCGGATGCCAAAATAAACTAAATACAGCAAAAGATTTGAGTGCACAACGTTTGGTTTAGGTTTGACAGCCATAATCACCTTTTTATTGCTTTAAATTCGTTTTTAGCGCATGATTGTACATTTGAGCTGAATGTGTCAAAATCTTAAAAATTAACAGGTGCCCAAGCCATTTCATGCTAGAATCATCATCCGGATGCCAAAATAAACTAAATACAGCAAAAGATTTGAGTGCACAACGTTTGGTTTAGATTTGACAGCCATAATCAGCAATTGTGTACATTTGAGCTGAATGTGTCAAAATCTTAAAAATTAACAGGTGCCCAAGCAATTTCATGCTAGAATCATCATCCGGATGCCAAAATAAACTAAATACAGCAAAAGATTTGAGTGCACAACGTTTGGTTTAGGTTTGACAGCCATAATCACCTTTTTATTGCTTTAAATGCGTTTTTAGCGCATGATTGTACATTTGAGGTGAATGTGTCAAAATCTTAAAAATTAACAGGTGCCCAAGCAATTTCATGCTAGAATCATCATCCGGATGCCAAAATAAACTAAATACAGCAAAAGATTTGAGTGCACAACGTTTGGTTTAGGTTTGACAGCCATAATCACCTTTTTATTGCTTTAAATGCGTTTTTAGCGCATGATTGTACATTTGAGCTGAATGTGTCAAAATCTTAAAAATTAACAGGTGCCCAAGCAATTTCATGCTAGAATCATCATCCGGATGCCAAAATAAACTAAATACAGCAAAAGATTTGAGTGCACAACGTTTGGTTTAGATTTGACAGCCATAATCAGCAATTGTGTACATTTGAGCTGAATGTGTCAAAATCTTAAAAATTAACAGGTGCCCAAGCAATTTCATGCTAGAATCATCATCCGGATGCCAAAATAAACTAAATACAGCAAAAGATTTGAGTGCACAACGTTTGGTTTAGGTTTGACAGCCATAATCACCTTTTTATTGCTTTAAATGCGTTTTTAGCGCATGATTGTACATTTGAGCTCAATGTGTCAAAATCTTAAAAATTAACAGGTGCCCAAGCAATTTCATGCTAGAATCATCATCCGGAGGCCAAAATAAACTAAATACAGCAAAAGATTTGAGTGCACAACGTTTGGTTTAGATTTGACAGCCATAATCAGCAATTGTGTACATTTGAGCTGAATGTGTCAAAATCTTAAAAATTAACAGGTGCCCAAGCAATTTCATGCTAGAATCATCATCCGGATGCCAAAATAAACTAAATACAGCAAAAGATTTGAGTGCACAACGTTTGGTTTAGATTTGACAGCCATAATCAGCAATTGTGTACATTTGAGCTGAATGTGTCAAAATCTTAAAAATTAACAGGTGCCCAAGCAATTTCATGCTAGAATCATCATCCGGATGCCAAAATAAACTAAATACAGCAAAAGATTTGAGTGCACAACGTTTGGTTTAGGTTTGACAGCCATAATCACCTTTTTATTGCTTTAAATGCGTTTTTAGCGCATGATTGTACATTTGAGCTGAATGTGTCAAAATCTTAAAAATTAACAGGTGCCCAAGCAATTTCATGCTAGAATCATCATCCGGATGCCAAAATAAACTAAATACAGCAAAAGATTTGAGTGCACAACGTTTGGTTTAGATTTGACAGCCATAATCAGCAATTGTGTACATTTGAGCTGAATGTGTCAAAATCTTAAAAATTAACAGGTGCCCAAGCAATTTCATGCTAGAATCATCATCCGGATGCCAAAATAAACTAAATACAGCAAAAGATTTGAGTGCACAACGTTTGGTTTAGGTTTGACAGCCATAATCACCTTTTTATTGCTTTAAATGCGTTAGAGAGAATATTACAAGGCCGCTTCTGTCAAAATTTGATGGATGACATTCTTAATTAGATTAGGGGGGTCATGTATGGGTCATGACCCCTCCCTAATGAAGATTAATGACCCTTTAATGACTTCCAGATGTCATATAATGAGGGTTAATGACCTTTAATGACTTCCTGATGTCATTTAATGAGGGTTAATGACCCTTAATGACTTCCTGATGTCATTTAATGAAGATTAATGACCCCTAATGACTTCCTGATGTCATTTAATGAAGATTAATGACCCTTAATGACTTCCTGATGTCATTTAATGAAGATTAATGACCCTTTAATGACTTCCAGATGTCATATAATGAGGGTTAATGACCTTTAATGACTTCCAGATGTCATTTAATGAGGGGTAATGACCTTTAATGACTTCCGGATGTCGTTTAATGAGGATGAATGACCTTTAATGACTTCCGAATGTCGTATAATGAAGATGAATGACCTTTAATGACTTCCGGATGTCGTTTAATGAAGATGAATGACCTTTAATGACTTCCAGGTGTTATATAATGAAGATGAATGACCCTTAATAACTTCCTGATGTCATTTAATGAAGATTAATGACCCCTTAATGAAGATGGATGATGTGTAGGTGGTGTTCCTACCTGTTTTTGCAGATATCATGGCTGACCCGGGTTCAAATGCTAATTGTTTGGTTAACTTCCGGATCCGGTGCACGCCCCCCCTAGATTGAGTGAATAATGAATAATATTGAGATTGAATGACGTGATCGGAGGGAGTGGTTTAGTATGGGTAAAACCGCCGGGGGAAAAGTACTAGCCATTTCTATTATGGTGAAGGGGGAAAAAGCATGCGCAAACACGGCTCAAAGAGTGTATTTTAGAGGTTGTAAAACAAGAAGTATAAGGTAAGGTTAAACTGTGATACGCTGGTTGGTATTATGAAATTAAAAAACTCTAACATGAAGTTATACATTATATGTAAAAATGTTGTAAGAGTCGTTCGTGACTGCTGGGGTTGAATCTGAAAATAAACGGATAAAACTATATAATTTCCCCTTACTGATATAGTTACTATCTGACATTTTTGTTCAATATTCCTGTGAGTAGGGGGGAAGCAGATGCAGTCAAAGATTCATGGGGAGGTCAAATGTATGTCTGTGCTTGTGTGTGCGTACGCGCATGTATGGCTGCATGGGGGTCAAAGAAGTGTGAGGACAGACGGGCGGCTGAAGAAGTGTGAGGTTAGACGGTGGCTATAATGTTGTTAGTTTGAAAAGACAACACTTCCTAAAACATATTACAAAAATATGCATCGACTTAGATCTGATTCTATTTATAATGATAATTTTATGTAGAAATTGGTGAAAAGCCATCATCAGCGATAGTCTCCTTACCCCTGCGAGGACAGCGGCTGCTGGTCATAAAATTAAGGCTGAAGGAGGAGGAAGAGAAAATATCGGGGGGTTCCTCCTATCCTGGTTAAAATGAGCGCCATTTTTGGTCTGAGAAAGGCGATTGTTCAATATTCCTGTGAGTAGGGGGAAGCAGATGCAGTCAAAGATTCACGGGGAGGTCAAATGTATGTCTGAGGGGCCTGTGTATGCGTGTGTGCGTTTGCATGAGAGCTGAACAGTGTAAGATTAAATGGTAACTGTAATGTTGGTTTTCAAGAAGACATTTCCAAAACGGCTTCTTTAAAAAAACATCTACACAGATATCCATTTATGATAGTTTTATGCAGCAACCGATAGTTGAAACATCCTAGCAAACATTTTCTCAAGGATTTGAAAAGTGGTGACAAGTGAAAACTAATTAAGCTTACCTATAGGCGTAACGGTGTGTGGCTTTGAGTCCATCACATACATGCTCTGCATAGAGCATATATGCGTAGCAGCGAGGTATGCGTAGCAGAAAGGGGAGATGTCCCTACACTCGTGAGAATTTTCTGAGGCTTGTTGGAGACACTAGGACTCTGTCACAGTTTGAGTGTGTGTGTTTCAATGACCATAATTGTTGGGGGGCTGGTGGATATGAGCGAGGGGGTTGGTTAGACGTCTGCCAGCGTGCTCTCCTTGGGATATTTTCTCAAATACTAAAACCCAAATGCCAGTCCTCTGAACCGAATGACCAGTTGTCTAAACACATTGAATAAATGTAACCCCTCATTTTCCAATACCATGAAAACATTTTACATGAAGACACAATTCACAAATTGCTCTCATGCGATACAAAATGTTTACCACAAGTCAACAATATTTGAACACAACGGACTTAACTGGCGTTCACACAACAACTCAAAAATTGAATACACTTGTTGCTAATGATGTGACCACACCTATAAACTCAAGTTCAGAGTGTACAGTTTGCTGGAGAGTCCAAACAAGCGCAATGGATAGAGGCAGAGCCAGAGGAAGAGGAATTAGAGGAGGGAGAGGAGCAGGTCGAGCAATGCAAAAGTTATAAAATAGTAACATGGAATGGTAAGGGTATTCGTAAACACGAAAATAAAAATAATAATTTAACCATCTTATTACAGTCTTTCTCAATTGCTAATACACATTTCTTGAAACCTGTACCCATTTTCTCAAAACCTTAAACACAAACACAAAAATTCAAACAATTTTCACAAAAGCCGTGACTTTTCACTTCAAAACCTATTATCCGGTATTCAAATCCGAACAATATATTCAGATCATACACACAGTAAGTCAAAATATATTCACCATGAGAGCATTTGTTAGACACGACATAAAATAATCTAACACAGAGCATCCAGGGTAGGTAGTCAACAGAGGTTTATTTTACATACATCAATAAACATAGTTTTTGGCACTAGACAAATTACTAACCAAGTTAAAATTATGGTGAATTCAAATGAAATAGAAAGGGTGTATGAAAATAAATTCCTTGGAGTAGTTATTGATGATAAATTATGTTGGAAGCCACATGTAGAAAATGTTAAAAGGAAAATGTCAAAAATCATCGGGATACTCTATAAAACTAAGGATGTCCTGAACATGAACTCATTATATATATTATATAGTTCATTATTATTACCATATTTGACCTATTGTGTGGAAATCTGGGGGACTGCATATAAAACAAACACTAACTCTGTTTTCAATTTGCAAAAAAGAGCCATAAGGATTATTAATCGTTCAAAATATACAGAATCAACACATCCATTATTTATCAAATTAAATACAATGACATTTTATGACTTGGTTGAGTTTAAAATAGCACAAATAATGTACAAAGTATATAACAATCTACTCTGCTATATTACTCAGACATTGTTTGAAATTAGACACAGTCCTTATGATATAAGGGGTACAAGTGTGTACAAAAAACCCAAAACAAGAACAAATATTAAGCAAAGGTGTGTTTCTGTAAAAGGTGTTAATTTGTGGAATAATCTGGGAATTGACTTGAAAAGATGTGACTCACTTGTTGAGTTAAAAAAAAAACGTTTAAATGCAAAGTTAAAAAAAATTACTTTTGTCAAATAAGAGCATGAAAATTGTATATAATGAGTATGAGTATATGATTTATAAATGTATTATGGTATATGTTTAGGAATTTCATGTATATATGTTGCTGGATAATGCACGCATCATTTTATTTTTAAAAATATTAACCTAGTATTGTATCAATAATGAAATAAGTTTAAATGTATAATGTATGAGGGGTAGGACTAAATAAGTTAACTTCTTCCTACTCCCTTTTGAACATGTAAACTATGATGAGTTTGTTTTTTGTTTTTTCTTTTCTTCTTTTCTTTTTTAACTTTTGTTTCTCTGCTGTTTGTTTTTATGTTCAATAATTCAATCAAAAAACGTGATAGAGTCAAAATGGGTACTTTTAACAAAAAAAACATGCATTAGTCTTAGGGCAAAATAATTTAGGAATAGTGTGAAATGTGTTTAAGTTTTATCCAAAAAGAGTGGATGAGTTTTGAGAATTGGGTCTAAGCCTGAACCGTGTGTAAGGTTTGGTCAAAAAAGTGTTTCATTCCAGAATTTAGTCTCGGAAACTGAGAATTTGCTTCATCGAACGGGGTTTGGTGTTTTAGCAACTGATAAAAACTGTTAAGTTAAAAGCGGACATGACAATACAATAACCACACATAACAAAATCAGAACAACCCTATCTCAATTGTAAATAATACATTCAAATATTCACACCAACTTCTAGGCCGTGGGGTGAACCCCCAAAAAGTGCCTAGAAAATGAGTTTCGCTCCACTGTCTGGGCACTACTTGTTCAATGCATTTTTTGATAGATAATACCCTTCTGAACTTTGGGTTAAAAGTTCACCCAATGTTTTCCTGCCCCAATTTTGTTACAAGCCAGAAATGCATATATAGGTAAATAACAAAAAACGAAAATCTTGTGCTACAGTTTTTGGTTGTAAAACGTCTTACATTAAATTTGGCAACAGAAAATCATTCCCAGATGTTATAAATACATGTACCTAACATCAGAAACAAGTATTGGTGGTTTGGTGCAATCATGTGAATTTAGATAATTAAATATATTAAATTTGTGCCAAAAAAACAAAAAACGCTTCAACTAGAAGTGAAACCAGCACACAGATGTTACATTTAGCTATGTTTATGTTTCATATATGAAAACAATTCACAACCTATTACGTAATGAAAGGTACACAAGAAGCAGCATACATCGGCCAAAAATACTACCATGCACCACAAACCTGGAACAAGGCAAAATGGACTAGATGGAAATAGATGCATTCAGAGCCCAGATTATTATAACATATAGAATATTTATTAAAGTATCAGATTGTGTCATCACAGCATGTCATTTATACCCCCCGTCCCCTACCCAAAAAATATTAATAAAAAATAATAATAATAATAAAATAAAAATCAAATGTGCATTCACAATAAAACCTTTGGAACTTCATTGGAACAGCTCTCTTTTATTTTTTTTGGCAGACCAATTTAACAAAGGTCTGTGTTGTGGAAAAATGGAATACAGACATTTTAATTTTTGCTTGAAAAGTGTTAAAATGGAGAGTTAACATCTTGATAATGAAACAAACAAAATGGCAGATTTTACATAGATTTTACAGCCCTGCACTGTAAAGTGTCCTCGTATGCCCTGTCATTTTCCAACCTGATGTTGTACCAGCCATGTGTTAGTGTCACTTTCTTGGCTTACATCAGTAGACTCAGTAGTTGATGTATCTGATGAGTGAGGTACCCTGTCTAAAAGTTTGTCAGTTGTTGATAAAGTCTCTACAAAAACCATTTCAGAGTTGTTGCTGGAAAGGGGTGTGAAAAACCAGCTGGGGGAAATCACACCTCAATCTTCGTTTCAGTATTTCCTGCCTGAAATAGAAAATTGAAGGGAAAGATGAGCACAAGATACACATATTCACATCACATTAGGGCTGCTCTATTATGGAAAAAAATAATCATCACAATTATTTTGGTAATAATTGAAATCAAGATTATTCTAAACAATTATATTTTGTTCAAATCAAGAAAATATTTCAACATTTGAAAATAAGACAATCACAATCATATGAAACTATAATTATGTAAGTTGCTTTTGGATCCAACAAAATTTTTAATATATTATTATTATTATTATTATTATTATTATTATGACGTTAGCAAAAATTTGAAGTTGGGGTGCAGTGTGTGTGTGTGCAGTAAGCTAGTTTTGACATGGGTGTGTGGTAAAATAACTCGTGTGGGCGTGCCACAACTCAAAATTAGTATTATTAGTGCTGCAGCTATCGAATATTTTGGTATTTGGATATCCTACTGAAAATTCTAGTGAATAATCGTATATTTGGATAGAAATACAAATATACCTATAGGCCTATATACTTTCTTGGTCAAAGAACAATTATAAATACAGAAGACAAAAAAAACACATTTGCATGTAATAATTAACAACCAACTGGTTTTCATTTTTAGAGAATCAATTGTATTTATTTATTTTTAACTTAAATTGAGCTTGTCAGAAAACTATTTTTCTCTGAAACAGTGAGATTTTAGACAAATCTCTCCCCATAGATTTCATAAATGTGTTTCAATGTGAAGATTTATATGTTACCTGTAGTCTGAAGCATCAAGATCCCCGTGTTTATTAACACTGTTCACAAACCCCTTAGCTTGTCCATTCTCATCACATCTTTGTCAACTATAATCCTTTGACGGATTACTTGTTCACAAAAAGAATTTGTAGCTCTCAGCATTGGGTTGTCTAAAACACACACACACTCACTTAATATGTGCAGAGTCATGCTTTCTAATTAATGCTGTCTCGAAATGTAAACAGAATACAAGTGACATATTGCTGACCAATGCTTTACTTTTGAAATGTGTAATTTTAGCAAAGTGACAATGAAATAGTGCAATGTAACAACTCACATTTGTTCGTCCCTGGTTGCTGTTGACTTTAAGAACCTTGTGTAATCTCTGAAACAAAACTGCACCTCCATTGTGACACAGTCTTTTGTCTTGAATATGCAGAAGAATGGAACAGTCTTTCTTCATCTCAGCGGCCTGCAGCAACCAACCCGCTTTTAGACAAAAAAGAATTACATTATAAGTGTTATTGTCACATCACCTCTTTACAGTATATGCACATCACAGATTTAAGTAAAGTAAAGTGTTTGTTGAGGTTGATGAGAGAGAGTTTGGGGAAAAGGGGGTGTGTAGCTGTGACTATATTATGACTCTGATGGGCACAGGTAACTCGAGTTTGGTAACAACTGTTGGATTCACTCGATAAATCATTCAGCAGCTCGTGTTTTTACTAAACTATAGCCTTAAAACTTAACCTAGCAAAAAATTATTTTCAGCCCTATACTAAATATCGGTCACATTAATAACAGAAATGGGCACGCGTGTGTGTAGCACATACCTGCTGACAATGTTTCTGCTTTGGCGAGATGATCCCTCTTCCGTGTGCCTTCCAATCACAGACGAGTCTACTTCGAAATTTATTTTTACAAATGATGCAGATGGCTGGAAGAACGGGGCCAGCCCAAACTCTCTCTCATCAACCTCAACAAACACTTTACTTTACTTAAATCTGTGATGTGCATATACTGTAAAGAGGTGATGTGACAATAACACTTATAATGTAATTCTTTTTTGTCTAAAAGCGGGTTGGTTGCTGCAGGCCGCTGAGATGAAGAAAGACTGTTCCATTCTTCTGCATATTCAAGACAAAAGACTGTGTCACAATGGAGGTGCAGTTTTGTTTCAGAGATTACACAAGGTTCTTAAAGTCAACAGCAACCAGGGACGAACAAATGTGAGTTGTTACATTGCACTATTTCATTGTCACTTTGCTAAAATTACACATTTCAAAAGTAAAGCATTGGTCAGCAATATGTCACTTGTATTCTGTTTACATTTCGAGACAGCATTAATTAGAAAGCATGACTCTGCACATATTAAGTGAGTGTGTGTGTGTTTTAGACAACCCAATGCTGAGAGCTACAAATTCTTTTTGTGAACAAGTAATCCGTCAAAGGATTATAGTTGACAAAGATGTGATGAGAATGGACAAGCTAAGGGGTTTGTGAACAGTGTTAATAAACACGGGGATCTTGATGCTTCAGACTACAGGTAACATATAAATCTTCACATTGAAACACATTTATGAAATCTATGGGGAGAGATTTGTCTAAAATCTCACTGTTTCAGAGAAAAATAGTTTTCTGACAAGCTCAATTTAAGTTAAAAATAAATAAATACAATTGATTCTCTAAAAATGAAAACCAGTTGGTTGTTAATTATTACATGCAAATGTGTTTTTTTTGTCTTCTGTATTTATAATTGTTCTTTGACCAAGAAAGTATATAGGCCTATAGGTATATTTGTATTTCTATCCAAATATACGATTATTCACTAGAATTTTCAGTAGGATATCCAAATACCAAAATATTCGATAGCTGCAGCACTAATAATACTAATTTTGAGTTGTGGCACGCCCACACGAGTTATTTTACCACACACCCATGTCAAAACTAGCTTACTGCACACACACACACTGCACCCCAACTTCAAATTTTTGCTAACGTCATAATAATAATAATAATAATAATAATAATAATATATTAAAAATTTTGTTGGATCCAAAAGCAACTTACATAATTATAGTTTCATATGATTGTGATTGTCTTATTTTCAAATGTTGAAATATTTTCTTGATTTGAACAAAATATAATTGTTTAGAATAATCTTGATTTCAATTATTACCAAAATAATTGTGATGATTATTTTTTTCCATAATAGAGCAGCCCTAATGTGATGTGAATATGTGTATCTTGTGCTCATCTTTCCCTTCAATTTTCTATTTCAGGCAGGAAATACTGAAACGAAGATTGAGGTGTGATTTCCCCCAGCTGGTTTTTCACACCCCTTTCCAGCAACAACTCTGAAATGGTTTTTGTAGAGACTTTATCAACAACTGACAAACTTTTAGACAGGGTACCTCACTCATCAGATACATCAACTACTGAGTCTACTGATGTAAGCCAAGAAAGTGACACTAACACATGGCTGGTACAACATCAGGTTGGAAAATGACAGGGCATACGAGGACACTTTACAGTGCAGGGCTGTAAAATCTATGTAAAATCTGCCATTTTGTTTGTTTCATTATCAAGATGTTAACTCTCCATTTTAACACTTTTCAAGCAAAAATTAAAATGTCTGTATTCCATTTTTCCACAACACAGACCTTTGTTAAATTGGTCTGCCAAAAAAAATAAAAGAGAGCTGTTCCAATGAAGTTCCAAAGGTTTTATTGTGAATGCACATTTGATTTTTATTTTATTATTATTATTATTTTTTATTAATATTTTTTGGGTAGGGGACGGGGGGTATAAATGACATGCTGTGATGACACAATCTGATACTTTAATAAATATTCTATATGTTATAATAATCTGGGCTCTGAATGCATCTATTTCCATCTAGTCCATTTTGCCTTGTTCCAGGTTTGTGGTGCATGGTAGTATTTTTGGCCGATGTATGCTGCTTCTTGTGTACCTTTCATTACGTAATAGGTTGTGAATTGTTTTCATATATGAAACATAAACATAGCTAAATGTAACATCTGTGTGCTGGTTTCACTTCTAGTTGAAGCGTTTTTTGTTTTTTTGGCACAAATTTAATATATTTAATTATCTAAATTCACATGATTGCACCAAACCACCAATACTTGTTTCTGATGTTAGGTACATGTATTTATAACATCTGGGAATGATTTTCTGTTGCCAAATTTAATGTAAGACGTTTTACAACCAAAAACTGTAGCACAAGATTTTCGTTTTTTGTTATTTACCTATATATGCATTTCTGGCTTGTAACAAAATTGGGGCAGGAAAACATTGGGTGAACTTTTAACCCAAAGTTCAGAAGGGTATTATCTATCAAAAAATGCATTGAACAAGTAGTGCCCAGACAGTGGAGCGAAACTCATTTTCTAGGCACTTTTTGGGGGTTCACCCCACGGCCTAGAAGTTGGTGTGAATATTTGAATGTATTATTTACAATTGAGATAGGGTTGTTCTGATTTTGTTATGTGTGGTTATTGTATTGTCATGTCCGCTTTTAACTTAACAGTTTTTATCAGTTGCTAAAACACCAAACCCCGTTCGATGAAGCAAATTCTCAGTTTCCGAGACTAAATTCTGGAATGAAACACTTTTTTGACCAAACCTTACACACGGTTCAGGCTTAGACCCAATTCTCAAAACTCATCCACTCTTTTTGGATAAAACTTAAACACATTTCACACTATTCCTAAATTATTTTGCCCTAAGACTAATGCATGTTTTTTTTGTTAAAAGTACCCATTTTGACTCTATCACGTTTTTTGATTGAATTATTGAACATAAAAACAAACAGCAGAGAAACAAAAGTTAAAAAAGAAAAGAAGAAAAGAAAAAACAAAAAACAAACTCATCATAGTTTACATGTTCAAAAGGGAGTAGGAAGAAGTTAACTTATTTAGTCCTACCCCTCATACATTATACATTTAAACTTATTTCATTATTGATACAATACTAGGTTAATATTTTTAAAAATAAAATGATGCGTGCATTATCCAGCAACATATATACATGAAATTCCTAAACATATACCATAATACATTTATAAATCATATACTCATACTCATTATATACAATTTTCATGCTCTTATTTGACAAAAGTAATTTTTTTTAACTTTGCATTTAAACGTTTTTTTTTTAACTCAACAAGTGAGTCACATCTTTTCAAGTCAATTCCCAGATTATTCCACAAATTAACACCTTTTACAGAAACACACCTTTGCTTAATATTTGTTCTTGTTTTGGGTTTTTTGTACACACTTGTACCCCTTATATCATAAGGACTGTGTCTAATTTCAAACAATGTCTGAGTAATATAGCAGAGTAGATTGTTATATACTTTGTACATTATTTGTGCTATTTTAAACTCAACCAAGTCATAAAATGTCATTGTATTTAATTTGATAAATAATGGATGTGTTGATTCTGTATATTTTGAACGATTAATAATCCTTATGGCTCTTTTTTGCAAATTGAAAACAGAGTTAGTGTTTGTTTTATATGCAGTCCCCCAGATTTCCACACAATAGGTCAAATATGGTAATAATAATGAACTATATAATATATATAATGAGTTCATGTTCAGGACATCCTTAGTTTTATAGAGTATCCCGATGATTTTTGACATTTTCCTTTTAACATTTTCTACATGTGGCTTCCAACATAATTTATCATCAATAACTACTCCAAGGAATTTATTTTCATACACCCTTTCTATTTCATTTGAATTCACCATAATTTTAACTTGGTTAGTAATTTGTCTAGTGCCAAAAACTATGTTTATTGATGTATGTAAAATAAACCTCTGTTGACTACCTACCCTGGATGCTCTGTGTTAGATTATTTTATGTCGTGTCTAACAAATGCTCTCATGGTGAATATATTTTGACTTACTGTGTGTATGATCTGAATATATTGTTCGGATTTGAATACCGGATAATAGGTTTTGAAGTGAAAAGTCACGGCTTTTGTGAAAATTGTTTGAATTTTTGTGTTTGTGTTTAAGGTTTTGAGAAAATGGGTACAGGTTTCAAGAAATGTGTATTAGCAATTGAGAAAGACTGTAATAAGATGGTTAAATTATTATTTTTATTTTCGTGTTTACGAATACCCTTACCATTCCATGTTACTATTTTATAACTTTTGCATTGCTCGACCTGCTCCTCTCCCTCCTCTAATTCCTCTTCCTCTGGCTCTGCCTCTATCCATTGCGCTTGTTTGGACTCTCCAGCAAACTGTACACTCTGAACTTGAGTTTATAGGTGTGGTCACATCATTAGCAACAAGTGTATTCAATTTTTGAGTTGTTGTGTGAACGCCAGTTAAGTCCGTTGTGTTCAAATATTGTTGACTTGTGGTAAACATTTTGTATCGCATGAGAGCAATTTGTGAATTGTGTCTTCATGTAAAATGTTTTCATGGTATTGGAAAATGAGGGGTTACATTTATTCAATGTGTTTAGACAACTGGTCATTCGGTTCAGAGGACTGGCATTTGGGTTTTAGTATTTGAGAAAATATCCCAAGGAGAGCACGCTGGCAGACGTCTAACCAACCCCCTCGCTCATATCCACCAGCCCCCCAACAATTATGGTCATTGAAACACACACACTCAAACTGTGACAGAGTCCTAGTGTCTCCAACAAGCCTCAGAAAATTCTCACGAGTGTAGGGACATCTCCCCTTTCTGCTGCGCATACCTCGCTGCTACGCATATATGCTCTATGCAGAGCATGTATGTGATGGACTCAAAGCCACACACCGTTACGCCTATAGGTAAGCTTAATTAGTTTTCACTTGTCACCACTTTTCAAATCCTTGAGAAAATGTTTGCTAGGATGTTTCAACTATCGGTTGCTGCATAAAACTATCATAAATGGATATCTGTGTAGATGTTTTTTTAAAGAAGCCGTTTTGGAAATGTCTTCTTGAAAACCAACATTACAGTTACCATTTAATCTTACACTGTTCAGCTCTCATGCAAACGCACACACGCATACACAGGCCCCTCAGACATACATTTGACCTCCCCGTGAATCTTTGACTGCATCTGCTTCCCCCTACTCACAGGAATATTGAACAATCGCCTTTCTCAGACCAAAAATGGCGCTCATTTTAACCAGGATAGGAGGAACCCCCCGATATTTTCTCTTCCTCCTCCTTCAGCCTTAATTTTATGACCAGCAGCCGCTGTCCTCGCAGGGGTAAGGAGACTATCGCTGATGATGGCTTTTCACCAATTTCTACATAAAATTATCATTATAAATACAATCAGATCTAAGTCGATGCATATTTTTGTAATATGTTTTAGGAAGTGTTGTCTTTTCAAACTAACAACATTATAGCCACCGTCTAACCTCACACTTCTTCAGCCGCCCGTCTGTCCTCACACTTCTTTGACCCCCATGCAGCCATACATGCGCGTACGCACACACAAGCACAGACATACATTTGACCTCCCCATGAATCTTTGACTGCATCTGCTTCCCCCCTACTCACAGGAATATTGAACAAAAATGTCAGATAGTAACTATATCAGTAAGGGGAAATTATATAGTTTTATCCGTTTATTTTCAGATTCAACCCCAGCAGTCACGAACGACTCTTACAACATTTTTACATATAATGTATAACTTCATGTTAGAGTTTTTTAATTTCATAATACCAACCAGCGTATCACAGTTTAACCTTACCTTATACTTCTTGTTTTACAACCTCTAAAATACACTCTTTGAGCCGTGTTTGCGCATGCTTTTTCCCCCTTCACCATAATAGAAATGGCTAGTACTTTTCCCCCGGCGGTTTTACCCATACTAAACCACTCCCTCCGATCACGTCATTCAATCTCATTATTATTCATTATTCACTCAATCTAGGGGGGCGTGCACCGGATCCGGAAGTTAACCAAACAATTAGCATTTGAACCCGGGTCAGCCATGATATCTGCAAAAACAGGTAGGAACACCACCTACACATCATCCATCTTCATTAAGGGGTCATTAATCTTCATTAAATGACATCAGGAAGTCATTAAGGGTCATTCATCTTCATTATATAACACCTGGAAGTCATTAAAGGTCATTCATCTTCATTAAACGACATCCGGAAGTCATTAAAGGTCATTCATCTTCATTATACGACATCCGGAAGTCATTAAAGGTCATTCATCCTCATTAAACGACATCCGGAAGTCATTAAAGGTCATTACCCCTCATTAAATGACATCTGGAAGTCATTAAAGGTCATTAACCCTCATTATATGACATCTGGAAGTCATTAAAGGGTCATTAATCTTCATTAAATGACATCAGGAAGTCATTAAGGGTCATTCATCTTCATTAAATGACATCAGGAAGTCATTAGGGGTCATTAATCTTCATTAAATGACATCAGGAAGTCATTAAGGGTCATTAACCCTCATTAAATGACATCAGGAAGTCATTAAGGGTCATTAACCCTCATTATATGACATCTGGAAGTCATTAAAGGGTCATTAATCTTCATTAGGGAGGGGTCATGACCCATACATGACCCCCCTAATCTAATTAAGAATGTCATCCATCAAATTTTGACAGAAGCGGCCTTGTAATATTCTCTCTTGCGTTTTTAGCGCATGATTGTACATTTGAGCTGAATGTGTCAAAATCTTAAAAATTAACAGGTGCCCAAGCAATTTCATGCTAGAATCATCATCCGGATGCCAAAATAAACTAAATACAGCAAAAGATTTGAGTGCACAACGTTTGGTTTAGATTTGACAGCCATAATCAGCAATTGTGTCCATTTGAGCTGAATGTGTCAAAATCTTAAAAATTAACAGGTGCCCAAGCAATTTCATGCTAGAATCATCATCCGGATGCCAAAATAAACTAAATACAGCAAAAGATTTGAGTGCACAACGTTTGGTTTAGGTTTGACAGCCATAATCACCTTTTTATTGCTTTAAATGCGTTTTTAGCGCATGATTGTACATTTGAGCTGAATGTGTCAAAATCTTAAAAATTAACAGGTGCCCAAGCAATTTCATGCTAGAATCATCATCCGGATGCCAAAACAAACTAAATACAGCAAAAGATTTGAGTGCACAACGTTTGGTTTAGATTTGACAGCCATAATCAGCAATTGTGTACATTTGAGCTGAATGTGTCAAAATCTTAAAAATTAACAGGTGCCCAAGCAATTTCATGCTAGAATCATCATCCGGATGCCAAAATAAACTAAATACAGCAAAAGATTTGAGTGCACAACGTTTGGTTTAGGTTTGACAGCCATAATCACCTTTTTATTGCTTTAAATGCGTTTTTAGCGCATGATTGTACATTTGAGCTGAATGTGTCAAAATCTTAAAAATTAACAGGTGCCCAAGCAATTTCATGCTAGAATCATCATCCGGATGCCAAAATAAACTAAATACAGCAAAAGATTTGAGTGCACAACGTTTGGTTTAGATTTGACAGCCATAATCAGCAATTGTGTACATTTGAGCTGAATGTGTCAAAATCTTAAAAATTAACAGGTGCCCAAGCAATTTCATGCTAGAATCATCATCCGGATGCCAAAATAAACTAAATACAGCAAAAGATTTGAGTGCACAACGTTTGGTTTAGGTTTGACAGCCATAATCACCTTTTTATTGCTTTAAATGCGTTTTTTAGCGCATGATTGTACATTTGAGCTGAATGTGTCAAAATCTTAAAAATTAACAGGTGCCCAAGCAATTTCATGCTAGAATCATCATCCGGATGCCAAAATAAACTAAATACAGCAAAAGATTTGAGTGCACAACGTTTGGTTTAGATTTGACAGCCATAATCAGCAATTGTGTACATTTGAGCTGAATGTGTCAAAATCTTAAAAATTAACAGGTGCCCAAGCAATTTCATGCGAGAATCATCATCCGGATGCCAAAATAAACTAAATACAGCAAAAGATTTGAGTGCACAACGTTTGGTTTAGGTTTGACAGCCATAATCACCTTTTTATTGCTTTAAATGCGTTTTTAGCGCATGATTGTACATTTGAGCTGAATGTGTCAAAATCTTAAAAATTAACAGGTGCCCAAGCAATTTCATGCTAGAATCATCATCCGGATGCCAAAATAAACTAAATACAGCAAAAGATTTGAGTGCACAACGTTTGGTTTAGATTTGACAGCCATAATCAGCAATTGTGTACATTTGAGGTGAATGTGTCAAAATCTTAAAAATTAACAGGTGCCCAAGCAATTTCATGCTAGAATCATCATCCGGATGCCAAAATAAACTAAATACAGCAAAATATTTCAGTGCACAACGTTTGGTTTAGGTTTGACAGCCATAATCACCTTTTTATTGCTTTAAATGCGTTTTTAGCGCATGATTGTACATTTGAGCTGAATGTGTCAAAATCTTAAAAATTAACAGGTGCCCAAGCCATTTCATGCTAGAATCATCATCCGGATGCCAAAATAAACTAAATACAGCAAAAGATTTGAGTGCACAACGTTTGGTTTAGATTTGACAGCCATAATCAGCAATTGTGTACATTTGAGCTGAATGTGTCAAAATCTTAAAAATTAACAGGTGCCCAAGCAATTTCATGCTAGAATCATCATCCGGATGCCAAAATAAACTAAATACAGCAAAAGATTTGAGTGCACAACGTTTGGTTTAGGTTTGACAGCCATAATCACCTTTTTATTGCTTTAAATTCGTTTTTAGCGCATGATTGTACATTTGAGCTGAATGTGTCAAAATCTTAAAAATTAACAGGTGCCCAAGCCATTTCATGCTAGAATCATCATCCGGATGCCAAAATAAACTAAATACAGCAAAAGATTTGAGTGCACAACGTTTGGTTTAGATTTGACAGCCATAATCAGCAATTGTGTACATTTGAGCTGAATGTGTCAAAATCTTAAAAATTAACAGGTGCCCAAGCAATTTCATGCTAGAATCATCATCCGGATGCCAAAATAAACTAAATACAGCAAAAGATTTGAGTGCACAACGTTTGGTTTAGGTTTGACAGCCATAATCACCTTTTTATTGCTTTAAATGCGTTTTTAGCGCATGATTGTACATTTGAGGTGAATGTGTCAAAATCTTAAAAATTAACAGGTGCCCAAGCAATTTCATGCTAGAATCATCATCCGGATGCCAAAATAAACTAAATACAGCAAAAGATTTGAGTGCACAACGTTTGGTTTAGGTTTGACAGCCATAATCACCTTTTTATTGCTTTAAATGCGTTTTTAGCGCATGATTGTACATTTGAGCTGAATGTGTCAAAATCTTAAAAATTAACAGGTGCCCAAGCAATTTCATGCTAGAATCATCATCCGGATGCCAAAATAAACTAAATACAGCAAAAGATTTGAGTGCACAACGTTTGGTTTAGATTTGACAGCCATAATCAGCAATTGTGTACATTTGAGCTGAATGTGTCAAAATCTTAAAAATTAACAGGTGCCCAAGCAATTTCATGCTAGAATCATCATCCGGAGGCCAAAATAAACTAAATACAGCAAAAGATTTGAGTGCACAACGTTTGGTTTAGATTTGACAGCCATAATCAGCAATTGTGTACATTTGAGCTGAATGTGTCAAAATCTTAAAAATTAACAGGTGCCCAAGCAATTTCATGCTAGAATCATCATCCGGATGCCAAAATAAACTAAATACAGCAAAAGATTTGAGTGCACAACGTTTGGTTTAGATTTGACAGCCATAATCAGCAATTGTGTACATTTGAGCTGAATGTGTCAAAATCTTAAAAATTAACAGGTGCCCAAGCAATTTCATGCTAGAATCATCATCCGGATGCCAAAATAAACTAAATACAGCAAAAGATTTGAGTGCACAACGTTTGGTTTAGGTTTGACAGCCATAATCACCTTTTTATTGCTTTAAATGCGTTTTTAGCGCATGATTGTACATTTGAGCTGAATGTGTCAAAATCTTAAAAATTAACAGGTGCCCAAGCAATTTCATGCTAGAATCATCATCCGGATGCCAAAATAAACTAAATACAGCAAAAGATTTGAGTGCACAACGTTTGGTTTAGATTTGACAGCCATAATCAGCAATTGTGTACATTTGAGCTGAATGTGTCAAAATCTTAAAAATTAACAGGTGCCCAAGCAATTTCATGCTAGAATCATCATCCGGATGCCAAAATAAACTAAATACAGCAAAAGATTTGAGTGCACAACGTTTGGTTTAGGTTTGACAGCCATAATCACCTTTTTATTGCTTTAAATGCGTTTTTAGCGCATGATTGTACATTTGAGCTGAATGTGTCAAAATCTTAAAAATTAACAGGTGCCCAAGCAATTTCATGCTAGAATCATCATCCGGATGCCAAAATAAACTAAATACAGCAAAAGATTTGAGTGCACAACGTTTGGTTTAGATTTGACAGCCATAATCAGCAATTGTGTACATTTGAGCTGAATGTGTCAAAATCTTAAAAATTAACAGGTGCCCAAGCAATTTCATGCTAGAATCATCATCCGGATGCCAAAATAAACTAAATACAGCAAAAGATTTGAGTGCACAACGTTTGGTTTAGGTTTGACAGCCATAATCACCTTTTTATTGCTTTAAATGCGTTTTTAGCGCATGATTGTACATTTGAGCTGAATGTGTCAAAATCTTAAAAATTAACAGGTTCCCAAGCAATTTCATGCTAGAATCATCATCCGGATGCCAAAACAAACTAAATACAGCAAAAGATTTGAGTGCACAACGTTTGGTTTAGATTTGACAGCCATAATCAGCAATTGTGTACATTTGAGCTGAATGTGTCAAAATCTTAAAAATTAACAGGTGCCCAAGCAATTTCATGCTAGAATCATCATCCGGATGCCAAAATAAACTAAATACAGCAAAATATTTGAGTGCACAACGTTTGGTTTAGGTTTGACAGCCATAATCACCTTTTTATTGCTTTAAATGCGTTTTTAGCGCATGATTGTACATTTGAGCTGAATGTGTCAAAATCTTAAAAATTAACAGGTGCCCAAGCAATTTCATGCTAGAATCATCATCCGGATGCCAAAATAAACTAAATACAGCAAAAGATTTGAGTGCACAACGTTTGGTTTAGATTTGACAGCCATAATCAGCAATTGTGTACATTTGAGCTGAATGTGTCAAAATCTTAAAAATTAACAGGTGCCCAAGCAATTTCATGCTAGAATCATCATCCGGATGCCAAAATAAACTAAATACAGCAAAAGATTTGAGTGCACAACGTTTGGTTTAGGTTTGACAGCCATAATCACCTTTTTATTGCTTTAAATGCGTTTTTAGCGCATGATTGTACATTTGAGCTGAATGTGTCAAAATCTTAAAAATTAACAGGTGCCCAAGCAATTTCATGCTAGAATCATCATCCGGATGCCAAAATAAACTAAATACAGCAAAAGATTTGAGTGCACAACGTTTGGTTTAGATTTGACAGTCATAATCAGCAATTGTGTACATTTGAGCTGAATGTGTCAAAATCTTAAAAATTAACAGGTGCCCAAGCAATTTCATGCGAGAATCATCATCCGGATGCCAAAATAAACTAAATACAGCAAAAGATTTGAGTGCACAACGTTTGGTTTAGGTTTGACAGCCATAATCACCTTTTTATTGCTTTAAATGCGTTTTTAGCGCATGATTGTACATTTGAGCTGAATGTGTCAAAATCTTAAAAATTAACAGGTGCCCAAGCAATTTCATGCTAGAATCATCATCCGGATGCCAAAATAAACTAAATACAGCAAAAGATTTGAGTGCACAACGTTTGGTTTAGATTTGACAGCCATAATCAGCAATTGTGTACATTTGAGGTGAATGTGTCAAAATCTTAAAAATTAACAGGTGCCCAAGCAATTTCATGCTAGAATCATCATCCGGATGCCAAAATAAACTAAATACAGCAAAAGATTTCAGTGCACAACGTTTGGTTTAGGTTTGACAGCCATAATCACCTTTTTATTGCTTTAAATGCGTTTTTAGCGCATGATTGTACATTTGAGCTGAATGTGTCAAAATCTTAAAAATTAACAGGTGCCCAAGCCATTTCATGCTAGAATCATCATCCGGATGCCAAAATCAACTAAATACAGCAAAAGATTTGAGTGCACAACGTTTGGTTTAGATTTGACAGCCATAATCAGCAATTGTGTACATTTGAGCTGAATGTGTCAAAATCTTAAAAATTAACAGGTGCCCAAGCAATTTCATGCTAGAATCATCATCCGGATGCCAAAATAAACTAAATACAGCAAAAGATTTGAGTGCACAACGTTTGGTTTAGGTTTGACAGCCATAATCACCTTTTTATTGCTTTAAATTCGTTTTTAGCGCATGATTGTACATTTGAGCTGAATGTGTCAAAATCTTAAAAATTAACAGGTGCCCAAGCCATTTCATGCTAGAATCATCATCCGGATGCCAAAATAAACTAAATACAGCAAAAGATTTGAGTGCACAACGTTTGGTTTAGATTTGACAGCCATAATCAGCAATTGTGTACATTTGAGCTGAATGTGTCAAAATCTTAAAAATTAACAGGTGCCCAAGCAATTTCATGCTAGAATCATCATCCGGATGCCAAAATAAACTAAATACAGCAAAAGATTTGAGTGCACAACGTTTGGTTTAGGTTTGACAGCCATAATCACCTTTTTATTGCTTTAAATGCGTTTTTAGCGCATGATTGTACATTTGAGGTGAATGTGTCAAAATCTTAAAAATTAACAGGTGCCCAAGCAATTTCATGCTAGAATCATCATCCGGATGCCAAAATAAACTAAATACAGCAAAAGATTTGAGTGCACAACGTTTGGTTTAGGTTTGACAGCCATAATCACCTTTTTATTGCTTTAAATGCGTTTTTAGCGCATGATTGTACATTTGAGCTGAATGTGTCAAAATCTTAAAAATTAACAGGTGCCCAAGCAATTTCATGCTAGAATCATCATCCGGATGCCAAAATAAACTAAATACAGCAAAAGATTTGAGTGCACAACGTTTGGTTTAGATTTGACAGCCATAATCAGCAATTGTGTACATTTGAGCTGAATGTGTCAAAATCTTAAAAATTAACAGGTGCCCAAGCAATTTCATGCTAGAATCATCATCCGGAGGCCAAAATAAACTAAATACAGCAAAAGATTTGAGTGCACAACGTTTGGTTTAGATTTGACAGCCATAATCAGCAATTGTGTACATTTGAGCTGAATGTGTCAAAATCTTAAAAAAAATTAACAGGTGCCCAAGCAATTTCATGCTAGATCATCATCCGGATGCCAAAATAAACTAAATACAGCAAAAGATTTGAGTGCACAACGTTTGGTTTAGATTTGACAGCCATAATCAGCATTGTGTACATTTGAGCTGAATGTGTCAAAATCTTAAAAATTAACAGGTGCCCAAGCAATTTCATGCTAGAATCATCATCCGGATGCCAAAATAAACTAAATACAGCAAAAGATTTGAGTGCACAACGTTTGGTTTAGGTTTGACAGCCATAATCACCTTTTTATTGCTTTAAATGCGTTTTTAGCGCATGATTGTACATTTGAGCTGAATGTGTCAAAATCTTAAAAATTAACAGGTGCCCAAGCAATTTCATGCTAGAATCATCATCCGGATGCCAAAATAAACTAAATACAGCAAAAGATTTGAGTGCACAACGTTTGGTTTAGATTTGACAGCCATAATCAGCAATTGTGTACATTTGAGCTGAATGTGTCAAAATCTTAAAAATTAACAGGTGCCCAAGCAATTTCATGCTAGAATCATCATCCGGATGCCAAAATAAACTAAATACAGCAAAAGATTTGAGTGCACAACGTTTGGTTTAGGTTTGACAGCCATAATCACCTTTTTATTGCTTTAAATGCGTTTTTAGCGCATGATTGTACATTTGAGCTGAATGTGTCAAAATCTTAAAAATTAACAGGTGCCCAAGCAATTTCATGCTAGAATCATCATCCGGATGCCAAAATAAACTAAATACAGCAAAAGATTTGAGTGCACAACGTTTGGTTTAGATTTGACAGCCATAATCAGCAATTGTGTACATTTGAGCTGAATGTGTCAAAATCTTAAAAATTAACAGGTGCCCAAGCAATTTCATGCTAGAATCATCATCCGGATGCCAAAATAAACTAAATACAGCAAAAGATTTGAGTGCACAACGTTTGGTTTAGGTTTGACAGCCATAATCACCTTTTTATTGCTTTAAATGCGTTTTTAGCGCATGATTGTACATTTGAGCTGAATGTGTCAAAATCTTAAAAATTAACAGGTGCCCAAGCAATTTCATGCTAGAATCATCATCCGGATGCCAAAATAAACTAAATACAGCAAAAGATTTGAGTGCACAACGTTTGGTTTAGATTTGACAGCCATAATCAGCAATTGTGTACATTTGAGCTGAATGTGTCAAAATCTTAAAAATTAACAGGTGCCCAAGCAATTTCATGCTAGAATCATCATCCGGATGCCAAAATAAACTAAATACAGCAAAAGATTTGAGTGCACAACGTTTGGTTTAGGTTTGACAGCCATAATCACCTTTTTATTGCTTTAAATGCGTTTTTAGCGCATGATTGTACATTTGAGCTGAATGTGTCAAAATCTTAAAAATTAACAGGTGCCCAAGCAATTTCATGCTAGAATCATCATCCGGATGCCAAAATAAACTAAATACAGCAAAAGATTTGAGTGCACAACGTTTGGTTTAGATTTGACAGCCATAATCAGCAATTGTGTACATTTGAGCTGAATGTGTCAAAATCTTAAAAATTAACAGGTGCCCAAGCAATTTCATGCTAGAATCATCATCCGGATGCCAAAATAAACTAAATACAGCAAAAGATTTGAGTGCACAACGTTTGGTTTAGGTTTGACAGCCATAATCACCTTTTTATTGCTTTAAATGCGTTTTTAGCGCATGATTGTACATTTGAGCTGAATGTGTCAAAATCTTAAAAATTAACAGGTGCCCAAGCAATTTCATGCTAGAATCATCATCCGGATGCCAAAATAAACTAAATACAGCAAAAGATTTGAGTGCACAACGTTTGGTTTAGATTTGACAGCCATAATCAGCAATTGTGTACATTTGAGCTGAATGTGTCAAAATCTTAAAAATTAACAGGTGCCCAAGCAATTTCATGCTAGAATCATCATCCGGATGCCAAAATAAACTAAATACAGCAAAAGATTTGAGTGCACAACGTTTGGTTTAGGTTTGACAGCCATAATCACCTTTTTATTGCTTTAAATGCGTTTTTAGCGCATGATTGTACATTTGAGCTGAATGTGTCAAAATCTTAAAAATTAACAGGTGCCCAAGCAATTTCATGCTAGAATCATCATCCGGATGCCAAAATAAACTAAATACAGCAAAAGATTTGAGTGCACAACGTTTGGTTTAGATTTGACAGCCATAATCAGCAATTGTGTACATTTGAGCTGAATGTGTCAAAATCTTAAAAATTAACAGGTGCCCAAGCAATTTCATGCTAGAATCATCATCCGGATGCCAAAATAAACTAAATACAGCAAAAGATTTGAGTGCACAACGTTTGGTTTAGGTTTGACAGCCATAATCACCTTTTTATTGCTTTAAATGCGTTTTTAGCGCATGATTGTACATTTGAGCTGAATGTGTCAAAATCTTAAAATTAACAGGTGCCCAAGCAATTTCATGCTAGAATCATCATCCGGATGCCAAAATAAACTAAATACAGCAAAAGATTTGAGTGCACAACGTTTGGTTTAGATTTGACAGCCATAATCAGCAATTGTGTACATTTGAGCTGAATGTGTCAAAATCTTAAAAATTAACAGGTGCCCAAGCAATTTCATGCTAGAATCATCATCCGGATGCCAAAATAAACTAAATACAGCAAAAGATTTGAGTGCACAACGTTTGGTTTAGGTTTGACAGCCATAATCACCTTTTTATTGCTTTAAATGCGTTTTTAGCGCATGATTGTACATTTGAGCTGAATGTGTCAAAATCTTAAAAATTAACAGGTGCCCAAGCCATTTCATGCTAGAATCATCATCCGGATGCCAAAATAAACTAAATACAGCAAAAGATTTGAGTGCACAACGTTTGGTTTAGATTTGACAGCCATAATCAGCAATTGTGTACATTTGAGCTGAATGTGTCAAAATCTTAAAAATTAACAGGTGCCCAAGCAATTTCATGCTAGAATCATCATCCGGATGCCAAAATAAACTAAATACAGCAAAAGATTTGAGTGCACAACGTTTGGTTTAGGTTTGACAGCCATAATCACCTTTTTATTGCTTTAAATGCGTTTTTAGCGCATGATTGTACATTTGAGGTGAATGTGTCAAAATCTTAAAAATTAACAGGTGCCCAAGCAATTTCATGCTAGAATCATCATCCGGATGCCAAAATAAACTAAATACAGCAAAAGATTTGAGTGCACAACGTTTGGTTTAGGTTTGACAGCCATAATCACCTTTTTATTGCTTTAAATGCGTTTTTAGCGCATGATTGTACATTTGAGCTGAATGTGTCAAAATCTTAAAAATTAACAGGTGCCCAAGCAATTTCATGCTAGAATCATCATCCGGATGCCAAAATAAACTAAATACAGCAAAAGATTTGAGTGCACAACGTTTGGTTTAGATTTGACAGCCATAATCAGCAATTGTGTACATTTGAGCTGAATGTGTCAAAATCTTAAAAATTAACAGGTGCCCAAGCAATTTCATGCTAGAATCATCATCCGGAGGCCAAAATAAACTAAATACAGCAAAAGATTTGAGTGCACAACGTTTGGTTTAGATTTGACAGCCATAATCAGCAATTGTGTACATTTGAGCTGAATGTGTCAAAATCTTAAAAATTAACAGGTGCCCAAGCAATTTCATGCTAGAATCATCATCCGGATGCCAAAATAAACTAAATACAGCAAAAGATTTGAGTGCACAACGTTTGGTTTAGATTTGACAGCCATAATCAGCAATTGTGTACATTTGAGCTGAATGTGTCAAAATCTTAAAAATTAACAGGTGCCCAAGCAATTTCATGCTAGAATCATCATCCGGATGCCAAAATAAACTAAATACAGCAAAAGATTTGAGTGCACAACGTTTGGTTTAGGTTTGACAGCCATAATCACCTTTTTATTGCTTTAAATGCGTTTTTAGCGCATGATTGTACATTTGAGCTGAATGTGTCAAAATCTTAAAAATTAACAGGTGCCCAAGCAATTTCATGCTAGAATCATCATCCGGATGCCAAAATAAACTAAATACAGCAAAAGATTTGAGTGCACAACGTTTGGTTTAGATTTGACAGCCATAATCAGCAATTGTGTACATTTGAGCTGAATGTGTCAAAATCTTAAAAATTAACAGGTGCCCAAGCAATTTCATGCTAGAATCATCATCCGGATGCCAAAATAAACTAAATACAGCAAAAGATTTGAGTGCACAACGTTTGGTTTAGGTTTGACAGCCATAATCACCTTTTTATTGCTTTAAATGCGTTTTTAGCGCATGATTGTACATTTGAGCTGAATGTGTCAAAATCTTAAAAATTAACAGGTGCCCAAGCAATTTCATGCTAGAATCATCATCCGGATGCCAAAATAAACTAAATACAGCAAAAGATTTGAGTGCACAACGTTTGGTTTAGATTTGACAGCCATAATCAGCAATTGTGTACATTTGAGCTGAATGTGTCAAAATCTTAAAAATTAACAGGTGCCCAAGCAATTTCATGCTAGAATCATCATCCGGATGCCAAAATAAACTAAATACAGCAAAAGATTTGAGTGCACAACGTTTGGTTTAGGTTTGACAGCCATAATCACCTTTTTATTGCTTTAAATGCGTTTTTAGCGCATGATTGTACATTTGAGCTGAATGTGTCAAAATCTTAAAAATTAACAGGTTCCCAAGCAATTTCATGCTAGAATCATCATCCGGATGCCAAAACAAACTAAATACAGCAAAAGATTTGAGTGCACAACGTTTGGTTTAGATTTGACAGCCATAATCAGCAATTGTGTACATTTGAGCTGAATGTGTCAAAATCTTAAAAATTAACAGGTGCCCAAGCAATTTCATGCTAGAATCATCATCCGGATGCCAAAATAAACTAAATACAGCAAAATATTTGAGTGCACAACGTTTGGTTTAGGTTTGACAGCCATAATCACCTTTTTATTGCTTTAAATGCGTTTTTAGCGCATGATTGTACATTTGAGCTGAATGTGTCAAAATCTTAAAAATTAACAGGTGCCCAAGCAATTTCATGCTAGAATCATCATCCGGATGCCAAAATAAACTAAATACAGCAAAAGATTTGAGTGCACAACGTTTGGTTTAGATTTGACAGCCATAATCAGCAATTGTGTACATTTGAGCTGAATGTGTCAAAATCTTAAAAATTAACAGGTGCCCAAGCAATTTCATGCTAGAATCATCATCCGGATGCCAAAATAAACTAAATACAGCAAAAGATTTGAGTGCACAACGTTTGGTTTAGGTTTGACAGCCATAATCACCTTTTTATTGCTTTAAATGCGTTTTTAGCGCATGATTGTACATTTGAGCTGAATGTGTCAAAATCTTAAAAATTAACAGGTGCCCAAGCAATTTCATGCTAGAATCATCATCCGGATGCCAAAATAAACTAAATACAGCAAAAGATTTGAGTGCACAACGTTTGGTTTAGATTTGACAGTCATAATCAGCAATTGTGTACATTTGAGCTGAATGTGTCAAAATCTTAAAAATTAACAGGTGCCCAAGCAATTTCATGCGAGAATCATCATCCGGATGCCAAAATAAACTAAATACAGCAAAAGATTTGAGTGCACAACGTTTGGTTTAGGTTTGACAGCCATAATCACTTTTATTGCTTTAAATGCGTTTTTAGCGCATGATTGTACATTTGAGCTGAATGTGTCAAAATCTTAAAAATTAACAGGTGCCCAAGCAATTTCATGCTAGAATCATCATCCGGATGCCAAAATAAACTAAATACAGCAAAAGATTTGAGTGCACAACGTTTGGTTTAGATTTGACAGCCATAATCAGCAATTGTGTACATTTGAGGTGAATGTGTCAAAATCTTAAAAATTAACAGGTGCCCAAGCAATTTCATGCTAGAATCATCATCCGGATGCCAAAATAAACTAAATACAGCAAAAGATTTCAGTGCACAACGTTTGGTTTAGGTTTGACAGCCATAATCACCTTTTTATTGCTTTAAATGCGTTTTTAGCGCATGATTGTACATTTGAGCTGAATGTGTCAAAATCTTAAAAATTAACAGGTGCCCAAGCCATTTCATGCTAGAATCATCATCCGGATGCCAAAATCAACTAAATACAGCAAAAGATTTGAGTGCACAACGTTTGGTTTAGATTTGACAGCCATAATCAGCAATTGTGTACATTTGAGCTGAATGTGTCAAAATCTTAAAAATTAACAGGTGCCCAAGCAATTTCATGCTAGAATCATCATCCGGATGCCAAAATAAACTAAATACAGCAAAAGATTTGAGTGCACAACGTTTGGTTTAGGTTTGACAGCCATAATCACCTTTTTATTGCTTTAAATTCGTTTTTAGCGCATGATTGTACATTTGAGCTGAATGTGTCAAAATCTTAAAAATTAACAGGTGCCCAAGCCATTTCATGCTAGAATCATCATCCGGATGCCAAAATAAACTAAATACAGCAAAAGATTTGAGTGCACAACGTTTGGTTTAGATTTGACAGCCATAATCAGCAATTGTGTACATTTGAGCTGAATGTGTCAAAATCTTAAAAATTAACAGGTGCCCAAGCAATTTCATGCTAGAATCATCATCCGGATGCCAAAATAAACTAAATACAGCAAAAGATTTGAGTGCACAACGTTTGGTTTAGGTTTGACAGCCATAATCACCTTTTTATTGCTTTAAATGCGTTTTTAGCGCATGATTGTACATTTGAGGTGAATGTGTCAAAATCTTAAAAATTAACAGGTGCCCAAGCAATTTCATGCTAGAATCATCATCCGGATGCCAAAATAAACTAAATACAGCAAAAGATTTGAGTGCACAACGTTTGGTTTAGGTTTGACAGCCATAATCACCTTTTTATTGCTTTAAATGCGTTTTTAGCGCATGATTGTACATTTGAGCTGAATGTGTCAAAATCTTAAAAATTAACAGGTGCCCAAGCAATTTCATGCTAGAATCATCATCCGGATGCCAAAATAAACTAAATACAGCAAAAGATTTGAGTGCACAACGTTTGGTTTAGATTTGACAGCCATAATCAGCAATTGTGTACATTTGAGCTGAATGTGTCAAAATCTTAAAAATTAACAGGTGCCCAAGCAATTTCATGCTAGAATCATCATCCGGAGGCCAAAATAAACTAAATACAGCAAAAGATTTGAGTGCACAACGTTTGGTTTAGATTTGACAGCCATAATCAGCAATTGTGTACATTTGAGCTGAATGTGTCAAAATCTTAAAAATTAACAGGTGCCCAAGCAATTTCATGCTAGAATCATCATCCGGATGCCAAAATAAACTAAATACAGCAAAAGATTTGAGTGCACAACGTTTGGTTTAGATTTGACAGCCATAATCAGCAATTGTGTACATTTGAGCTGAATGTGTCAAAATCTTAAAAATTAACAGGTGCCCAAGCAATTTCATGCTAGAATCATCATCCGGATGCCAAAATAAACTAAATACAGCAAAAGATTTGAGTGCACAACGTTTGGTTTAGGTTTGACAGCCATAATCACCTTTTTATTGCTTTAAATGCGTTTTTAGCGCATGATTGTACATTTGAGCTGAATGTGTCAAAATCTTAAAAATTAACAGGTGCCCAAGCAATTTCATGCTAGAATCATCATCCGGATGCCAAAATAAACTAAATACAGCAAAAGATTTGAGTGCACAACGTTTGGTTTAGATTTGACAGCCATAATCAGCAATTGTGTACATTTGAGCTGAATGTGTCAAAATCTTAAAAATTAACAGGTGCCCAAGCAATTTCATGCTAGAATCATCATCCGGATGCCAAAATAAACTAAATACAGCAAAAGATTTGAGTGCACAACGTTTGGTTTAGGTTTGACAGCCATAATCACCTTTTTATTGCTTTAAATGCGTTTTTAGCGCATGATTGTACATTTGAGCTGAATGTGTCAAAATCTTAAAAATTAACAGGTGCCCAAGCAATTTCATGCTAGAATCATCATCCGGATGCCAAAATAAACTAAATACAGCAAAAGATTTGAGTGCACAACGTTTGGTTTAGATTTGACAGCCATAATCAGCAATTGTGTACATTTGAGCTGAATGTGTCAAAATCTTAAAAATTAACAGGTGCCCAAGCAATTTCATGCTAGAATCATCATCCGGATGCCAAAATAAACTAAATACAGCAAAAGATTTGAGTGCACAACGTTTGGTTTAGGTTTGACAGCCATAATCACCTTTTTATTGCTTTAAATGCGTTTTTAGCGCATGATTGTACATTTGAGCTGAATGTGTCAAAATCTTAAAAATTAACAGGTGCCCAAGCAATTTCATGCTAGAATCATCATCCGGATGCCAAAATAAACTAAATACAGCAAAAGATTTGAGTGCACAACGTTTGGTTTAGATTTGACAGCCATAATCAGCAATTGTGTACATTTGAGCTGAATGTGTCAAAATCTTAAAAATTAACAGGTGCCCAAGCAATTTCATGCTAGAATCATCATCCGGATGCCAAAATAAACTAAATACAGCAAAAGATTTGAGTGCACAACGTTTGGTTTAGGTTTGACAGCCATAATCACCTTTTTATTGCTTTAAATGCGTTTTTAGCGCATGATTGTACATTTGAGCTGAATGTGTCAAAATCTTAAAAATTAACAGGTTCCCAAGCAATTTCATGCTAGAATCATCATCCGGATGCCAAAACAAACTAAATACAGCAAAAGATTTGAGTGCACAACGTTTGGTTTAGATTTGACAGCCATAATCAGCAATTGTGTACATTTGAGCTGAATGTGTCAAAATCTTAAAAATTAACAGGTGCCCAAGCAATTTCATGCTAGAATCATCATCCGGATGCCAAAATAAACTAAATACAGCAAAAGATTTGAGTGCACAACGTTTGGTTTAGGTTTGACAGCCATAATCACCTTTTTATTGCTTTAAATGCGTTTTTAGCGCATGATTGTACATTTGAGCTGAATGTGTCAAAATCTTAAAAATTAACAGGTGCCCAAGCAATTTCATGCTAGAATCATCATCCGGATGCCAAAATAAACTAAATACAGCAAAAGATTTGAGTGCACAACGTTTGGTTTAGATTTGACAGCCATAATCAGCAATTGTGTACATTTGAGCTGAATGTGTCAAAATCTTAAAAATTAACAGGTGCCCAAGCAATTTCATGCTAGAATCATCATCCGGATGCCAAAATAAACTAAATACAGCAAAAGATTTGAGTGCACAACGTTTGGTTTAGGTTTGACAGCCATAATCACCTTTTTATTGCTTTAAATGCGTTTTTAGCGCATGATTGTACATTTGAGCTGAATGTGTCAAAATCTTAAAAATTAACAGGTGCCCAAGCAATTTCATGCTAGAATCATCATCCGGATGCCAAAATAAACTAAATACAGCAAAAGATTTGAGTGCACAACGTTTGGTTTAGATTTGACAGTCATAATCAGCAATTGTGTACATTTGAGCTGAATGTGTCAAAATCTTAAAAATTAACAGGTGCCCAAGCAATTTCATGCGAGAATCATCATCCGGATGCCAAAATAAACTAAATACAGCAAAAGATTTGAGTGCACAACGTTTGGTTTAGGTTTGACAGCCATAATCACCTTTTTATTGCTTTAAATGCGTTTTTAGCGCATGATTGTACATTTGAGCTGAATGTGTCAAAATCTTAAAAATTAACAGGTGCCCAAGCAATTTCATGCTAGAATCATCATCCGGATGCCAAAATAAACTAAATACAGCAAAAGATTTGAGTGCACAACGTTTGGTTTAGATTTGACAGCCATAATCAGCAATTGTGTACATTTGAGGTGAATGTGTCAAAATCTTAAAAATTAACAGGTGCCCAAGCAATTTCATGCTAGAATCATCATCCGGATGCCAAAATAAACTAAATACAGCAAAAGATTTCAGTGCACAACGTTTGGTTTAGGTTTGACAGCCATCACCTTTTTATTGCTTTAAATGCGTTTTTAGCGCATGATTGTACATTTGAGCTGAATGTGTCAAAATCTTAAAAATTAACAGGTGCCCAAGCCATTTCATGCTAGAATCATCATCCGGATGCCAAAATAAACTAAATACAGCAAAAGATTTGAGTGCACAACGTTTGGTTTAGATTTGACAGCCATAATCAGCAATTGTGTACATTTGAGCTGAATGTGTCAAAATCTTAAAAATTAACAGGTGCCCAAGCAATTTCATGCTAGAATCATCATCCGGATGCCAAAATAAACTAAATACAGCAAAAGATTTGAGTGCACAACGTTTGGTTTAGGTTTGACAGCCATAATCACCTTTTTATTGCTTTAAATTCGTTTTTAGCGCATGATTGTACATTTGAGCTGAATGTGTCAAAATCTTAAAAATTAACAGGTGCCCAAGCCATTTCATGCTAGAATCATCATCCGGATGCCAAAATAAACTAAATACAGCAAAAGATTTGAGTGCACAACGTTTGGTTTAGATTTGACAGCCATAATCAGCAATTGTGTACATTTGAGCTGAATGTGTCAAAATCTTAAAAATTAACAGGTGCCCAAGCAATTTCATGCTAGAATCATCATCCGGATGCCAAAATAAACTAAATACAGCAAAAGATTTGAGTGCACAACGTTTGGTTTAGGTTTGACAGCCATAATCACCTTTTTATTGCTTTAAATGCGTTTTTAGCGCATGATTGTACATTTGAGGTGAATGTGTCAAAATCTTAAAAATTAACAGGTGCCCAAGCAATTTCATGCTAGAATCATCATCCGGATGCCAAAATAAACTAAATACAGCAAAAGATTTGAGTGCACAACGTTTGGTTTAGGTTTGACAGCCATAATCACCTTTTTATTGCTTTAAATGCGTTTTTAGCGCATGATTGTACATTTGAGCTGAATGTGTCAAAATCTTAAAAATTAACAGGTGCCCAAGCAATTTCATGCTAGAATCATCATCCGGATGCCAAAATAAACTAAATACAGCAAAAGATTTGAGTGCACAACGTTTGGTTTAGATTTGACAGCCATAATCAGCAATTGTGTACATTTGAGCTGAATGTGTCAAAATCTTAAAAATTAACAGGTGCCCAAGCAATTTCATGCTAGAATCATCATCCGGAGGCCAAAATAAACTAAATACAGCAAAAGATTTGAGTGCACAACGTTTGGTTTAGATTTGACAGCCATAATCAGCAATTGTGTACATTTGAGCTGAATGTGTCAAAATCTTAAAAATTAACAGGTGCCCAAGCAATTTCATGCTAGAATCATCATCCGGATGCCAAAATAAACTAAATACAGCAAAAGATTTGAGTGCACAACGTTTGGTTTAGATTTGACAGCCATAATCAGCAATTGTGTACATTTGAGCTGAATGTGTCAAAATCTTAAAATTAACAGGTGCCCAAGCAATTTCATGCTAGAATCATCATCCGGATGCCAAAATAAACTAAATACAGCAAAATATTTGAGTGCACAACGTTTGGTTTAGGTTTGACAGCCATAATCACCTTTTTATTGCTTTAAATGCGTTTTTAGCGCATGATTGTACATTTGAGCTGAATGTGTCAAAATCTTAAAAATTAACAGGTGCCCAAGCAATTTCATGCTAGAATCATCATCCGGATGCCAAAATAAACTAAATACAGCAAAAGATTTGAGTGCACAACGTTTGGTTTAGATTTGACAGCCATAATCAGCAATTGTGTACATTTGAGCTGAATGTGTCAAAATCTTAAAAATTAACAGGTGCCCAAGCAATTTCATGCTAGAATCATCATCCGGATGCCAAAATAAACTAAATACAGCAAAAGATTTGAGTGCACAACGTTTGGTTTAGGTTTGACAGCCATAATCACCTTTTTATTGCTTTAAATGCGTTTTTAGCGCATGATTGTACATTTGAGCTGAATGTGTCAAAATCTTAAAAATTAACAGGTGCCCAAGCAATTTCATGCTAGAATCATCATCCGGATGCCAAAATAAACTAAATACAGCAAAAGATTTGAGTGCACAACGTTTGGTTTAGATTTGACAGTCATAATCAGCAATTGTGTACATTTGAGCTGAATGTGTCAAAATCTTAAAAATTAACAGGTGCCCAAGCAATTTCATGCGAGAATCATCATCCGGATGCCAAAATAAACTAAATACAGCAAAAGATTTGAGTGCACAACGTTTGGTTTAGGTTTGACAGCCATAATCACCTTTTTATTGCTTTAAATACGTTTTTAGCGCATGATTGTACATTTGAGCTGAATGTGTCAAAATCTTAAAAATTAACAGGTGCCCAAGCAATTTCATGCTAGAATCATCATCCGGATGCCAAAATAAACTAAATACAGCAAAAGATTTGAGTGCACAACGTTTGGTTTAGATTTGACAGCCATAATCAGCAATTGTGTACATTTGAGGTGAATGTGTCAAAATCTTAAAAATTAACAGGTGCCCAAGCAATTTCATGCTAGAATCATCATCCGGATGCCAAAATAAACTAAATACAGCAAAAGATTTCAGTGCACAACGTTTGGTTTAGGTTTGACAGCCATCACCTTTTTATTGCTTTAAATGCGTTTTTAGCGCATGATTGTACATTTGAGCTGAATGTGTCAAAATCTTAAAAATTAACAGGTGCCCAAGCCATTTCATGCTAGAATCATCATCCGGATGCCAAAATAAACTAAATACAGCAAAAGATTTGAGTGCACAACGTTTGGTTTAGATTTGACAGCCATAATCAGCAATTGTGTACATTTGAGCTGAATGTGTCAAAATCTTAAAAATTAACAGGTGCCCAAGCAATTTCATGCTAGAATCATCATCCGGATGCCAAAATAAACTAAATACAGCAAAAGATTTGAGTGCACAACGTTTGGTTTAGGTTTGACAGCCATAATCACCTTTTTATTGCTTTAAATTCGTTTTTAGCGCATGATTGTACATTTGAGCTGAATGTGTCAAAATCTTAAAAATTAACAGGTGCCCAAGCCATTTCATGCTAGAATCATCATCCGGATGCCAAAATAAACTAAATACAGCAAAAGATTTGAGTGCACAACGTTTGGTTTAGATTTGACAGCCATAATCAGCAATTGTGTACATTTGAGCTGAATGTGTCAAAATCTTAAAAATTAACAGGTGCCCAAGCAATTTCATGCTAGAATCATCATCCGGATGCCAAAATAAACTAAATACAGCAAAAGATTTGAGTGCACAACGTTTGGTTTAGGTTTGACAGCCATAATCACCTTTTTATTGCTTTAAATTCGTTTTTAGCGCATGATTGTACATTTGAGCTGAATGTGTCAAAATCTTAAAAATTAACAGGTGCCCAAGCCATTTCATGCTAGAATCATCATCCGGATGCCAAAATAAACTAAATACAGCAAAAGATTTGAGTGCACAACGTTTGGTTTAGATTTGACAGCCATAATCAGCAATTGTGTACATTTGAGCTGAATGTGTCAAAATCTTAAAAATTAACAGGTGCCCAAGCAATTTCATGCTAGAATCATCATCCGGATGCCAAAATAAACTAAATACAGCAAAAGATTTGAGTGCACAACGTTTGGTTTAGGTTTGACAGCCATAATCACCTTTTTATTGCTTTAAATGCGTTTTTAGCGCATGATTGTACATTTGAGGTGAATGTGTCAAAATCTTAAAAATTAACAGGTGCCCAAGCAATTTCATGCTAGAATCATCATCCGGATGCCAAAATAAACTAAATACAGCAAAAGATTTGAGTGCACAACGTTTGGTTTAGGTTTGACAGCCATAATCACCTTTTTATTGCTTTAAATGCGTTTTTAGCGCATGATTGTACATTTGAGCTGAATGTGTCAAAATCTTAAAAATTAACAGGTGCCCAAGCAATTTCATGCTAGAATCATCATCCGGATGCCAAAATAAACTAAATACAGCAAAAGATTTGAGTGCACAACGTTTGGTTTAGATTTGACAGCCATAATCAGCAATTGTGTACATTTGAGCTGAATGTGTCAAAATCTTAAAAATTAACAGGTGCCCAAGCAATTTCATGCTAGAATCATCATCCGGAGGCCAAAATAAACTAAATACAGCAAAAGATTTGAGTGCACAACGTTTGGTTTAGATTTGACAGCCATAATCAGCAATTGTGTACATTTGAGCTGAATGTGTCAAAATCTTAAAAATTAACAGGTGCCCAAGCAATTTCATGCTAGAATCATCATCCGGATGCCAAAATAAACTAAATACAGCAAAAGATTTGAGTGCACAACGTTTGGTTTAGATTTGACAGCCATAATCAGCAATTGTGTACATTTGAGCTGAATGTGTCAAAATCTTAAAAATTAACAGGTGCCCAAGCAATTTCATGCTAGAATCATCATCCGGATGCCAAAATAAACTAAATACAGCAAAAGATTTGAGTGCACAACGTTTGGTTTAGGTTTGACAGCCATAATCACCTTTTTATTGCTTTAAATGCGTTTTTAGCGCATGATTGTACATTTGAGCTGAATGTGTCAAAATCTTAAAAATTAACAGGTTCCCAAGCAATTTCATGCTAGAATCATCATCCGGATGCCAAAACAAACTAAATACAGCAAAAGATTTGAGTGCACAACGTTTGGTTTAGATTTGACAGCCATAATCAGCAATTGTGTACATTTGAGCTGAATGTGTCAAAATCTTAAAAATTAACAGGTGCCCAAGCAATTTCATGCTAGAATCATCATCCGGATGCCAAAATAAACTAAATACAGCAAAAGATTTGAGTGCACAACGTTTGGTTTAGATTTGACAGTCATAATCAGCAATTGTGTACATTTGAGCTGAATGTGTCAAAATCTTAAAAATTAACAGGTGCCCAAGCAATTTCATGCGAGAATCATCATCCGGATGCCAAAATAAACTAAATACAGCAAAAGATTTGAGTGCACAACGTTTGGTTTAGGTTTGACAGCCATAATCACCTTTTTATTGCTTTAAATGCGTTTTTAGCGCATGATTGTACATTTGAGCTGAATGTGTCAAAATCTTAAAAATTAACAGGTGCCCAAGCAATTTCATGCTAGAATCATCATCCGGATGCCAAAATAAACTAAATACAGCAAAAGATTTGAGTGCACAACGTTTGGTTTAGATTTGACAGCCATAATCAGCAATTGTGTACATTTGAGGTGAATGTGTCAAAATCTTAAAAATTAACAGGTGCCCAAGCAATTTCATGCTAGAATCATCATCCGGATGCCAAAATAAACTAAATACAGCAAAAGATTTCAGTGCACAACGTTTGGTTTAGGTTTGACAGCCATCACCTTTTTATTGCTTTAAATGCGTTTTTAGCGCATGATTGTACATTTGAGCTGAATGTGTCAAAATCTTAAAAATTAACAGGTGCCCAAGCCATTTCATGCTAGAATCATCATCCGGATGCCAAAATAAACTAAATACAGCAAAAGATTTGAGTGCACAACGTTTGGTTTAGATTTGACAGCCATAATCAGCAATTGTGTACATTTGAGCTGAATGTGTCAAAATCTTAAAAATTAACAGGTGCCCAAGCAATTTCATGCTAGAATCATCATCCGGATGCCAAAATAAACTAAATACAGCAAAAGATTTGAGTGCACAACGTTTGGTTTAGGTTTGACAGCCATAATCACCTTTTTATTGCTTTAAATTCGTTTTTAGCGCATGATTGTACATTTGAGCTGAATGTGTCAAAATCTTAAAAATTAACAGGTGCCCAAGCCATTTCATGCTAGAATCATCATCCGGATGCCAAAATAAACTAAATACAGCAAAAGATTTGAGTGCACAACGTTTGGTTTAGATTTGACAGCCATAATCAGCAATTGTGTACATTTGAGCTGAATGTGTCAAAATCTTAAAAATTAACAGGTGCCCAAGCAATTTCATGCTAGAATCATCATCCGGATGCCAAAATAAACTAAATACAGCAAAAGATTTGAGTGCACAACGTTTGGTTTAGGTTTGACAGCCATAATCACCTTTTTATTGCTTTAAATTCGTTTTTAGCGCATGATTGTACATTTGAGCTGAATGTGTCAAAATCTTAAAAATTAACAGGTGCCCAAGCCATTTCATGCTAGAATCATCATCCGGATGCCAAAATAAACTAAATACAGCAAAAGATTTGAGTGCACAACGTTTGGTTTAGATTTGACAGCCATAATCAGCAATTGTGTACATTTGAGCTGAATGTGTCAAAATCTTAAAAATTAACAGGTGCCCAAGCAATTTCATGCTAGAATCATCATCCGGATGCCAAAATAAACTAAATACAGCAAAAGATTTGAGTGCACAACGTTTGGTTTAGGTTTGACAGCCATAATCACCTTTTTATTGCTTTAAATGCGTTTTTAGCGCATGATTGTACATTTGAGGTGAATGTGTCAAAATCTTAAAAATTAACAGGTGCCCAAGCAATTTCATGCTAGAATCATCATCCGGATGCCAAAATAAACTAAATACAGCAAAAGATTTGAGTGCACAACGTTTGGTTTAGGTTTGACAGCCATAATCACCTTTTTATTGCTTTAAATGCGTTTTTAGCGCATGATTGTACATTTGAGCTGAATGTGTCAAAATCTTAAAAATTAACAGGTGCCCAAGCAATTTCATGCTAGAATCATCATCCGGATGCCAAAATAAACTAAATACAGCAAAAGATTTGAGTGCACAACGTTTGGTTTAGATTTGACAGCCATAATCAGCAATTGTGTACATTTGAGCTGAATGTGTCAAAATCTTAAAAATTAACAGGTGCCCAAGCAATTTCATGCTAGAATCATCATCCGGAGGCCAAAATAAACTAAATACAGCAAAAGATTTGAGTGCACAACGTTTGGTTTAGATTTGACAGCCATAATCAGCAATTGTGTACATTTGAGCTGAATGTGTCAAAATCTTAAAAATTAACAGGTGCCCAAGCAATTTCATGCTAGAATCATCATCCGGATGCCAAAATAAACTAAATACAGCAAAAGATTTGAGTGCACAACGTTTGGTTTAGATTTGACAGCCATAATCAGCAATTGTGTACATTTGAGCTGAATGTGTCAAAATCTTAAAAATTAACAGGTGCCCAAGCAATTTCATGCTAGAATCATCATCCGGATGCCAAAATAAACTAAATACAGCAAAAGATTTGAGTGCACAACGTTTGGTTTAGGTTTGACAGCCATAATCACCTTTTTATTGCTTTAAATGCGTTTTTAGCGCATGATTGTACATTTGAGCTGAATGTGTCAAAATCTTAAAAATTAACAGGTGCCCAAGCAATTTCATGCTAGAATCATCATCCGGATGCCAAAATAAACTAAATACAGCAAAAGATTTGAGTGCACAACGTTTGGTTTAGATTTGACAGCCATAATCAGCAATTGTGTACATTTGAGCTGAATGTGTCAAAATCTTAAAAATTAACAGGTGCCCAAGCAATTTCATGCTAGAATCATCATCCGGATGCCAAAATAAACTAAATACAGCAAAAGATTTGAGTGCACAACGTTTGGTTTAGGTTTGACAGCCATAATCACCTTTTTATTGCTTTAAATGCGTTTTTAGCGCATGATTGTACATTTGAGCTGAATGTGTCAAAATCTTAAAAATTAACAGGTGCCCAAGCAATTTCATGCTAGAATCATCATCCGGATGCCAAAATAAACTAAATACAGCAAAAGATTTGAGTGCACAACGTTTGGTTTAGATTTGACAGCCATAATCAGCAATTGTGTACATTTGAGCTGAATGTGTCAAAATCTTAAAAATTAACAGGTGCCCAAGCAATTTCATGCTAGAATCATCATCCGGATGCCAAAATAAACTAAATACAGCAAAAGATTTGAGTGCACAACGTTTGGTTTAGGTTTGACAGCCATAATCACCTTTTTATTGCTTTAAATGCGTTTTTAGCGCATGATTGTACATTTGAGCTGAATGTGTCAAAATCTTAAAAATTAACAGGTGCCCAAGCAATTTCATGCTAGAATCATCATCCGGATGCCAAAATAAACTAAATACAGCAAAAGATTTGAGTGCACAACGTTTGGTTTAGATTTGACAGCCATAATCAGCAATTGTGTACATTTGAGCTGAATGTGTCAAAATCTTAAAAATTAACAGGTGCCCAAGCAATTTCATGCTAGAATCATCATCCGGATGCCAAAATAAACTAAATACAGCAAAAGATTTGAGTGCACAACGTTTGGTTTAGGTTTGACAGCCATAATCACCTTTTTATTGCTTTAAATGCGTTTTTAGCGCATGATTGTACATTTGAGCTGAATGTGTCAAAATCTTAAAAATTAACAGGTTCCCAAGCAATTTCATGCTAGAATCATCATCCGGATGCCAAAACAAACTAAATACAGCAAAAGATTTGAGTGCACAACGTTTGGTTTAGATTTGACAGCCATAATCAGCAATTGTGTACATTTGAGCTGAATGTGTCAAAATCTTAAAAATTAACAGGTGCCCAAGCAATTTCATGCTAGAATCATCATCCGGATGCCAAAATAAACTAAATACAGCAAAATATTTGAGTGCACAACGTTTGGTTTAGGTTTGACAGCCATAATCACCTTTTTATTGCTTTAAATGCGTTTTTAGCGCATGATTGTACATTTGAGCTGAATGTGTCAAAATCTTAAAAATTAACAGGTGCCCAAGCAATTTCATGCTAGAATCATCATCCGGATGCCAAAATAAACTAAATACAGCAAAAGATTTGAGTGCACAACGTTTGGTTTAGATTTGACAGCCATAATCAGCAATTGTGTACATTTGAGCTGAATGTGTCAAAATCTTAAAAATTAACAGGTGCCCAAGCAATTTCATGCTAGAATCATCATCCGGATGCCAAAATAAACTAAATACAGCAAAAGATTTGAGTGCACAACGTTTGGTTTAGGTTTGACAGCCATAATCACCTTTTTATTGCTTTAAATGCGTTTTTAGCGCATGATTGTACATTTGAGCTGAATGTGTCAAAATCTTAAAAATTAACAGGTGCCCAAGCAATTTCATGCTAGAATCATCATCCGGATGCCAAAATAAACTAAATACAGCAAAAGATTTGAGTGCACAACGTTTGGTTTAGATTTGACAGTCATAATCAGCAATTGTGTACATTTGAGCTGAATGTGTCAAAATCTTAAAAATTAACAGGTGCCCAAGCAATTTCATGCGAGAATCATCATCCGGATGCCAAAATAAACTAAATACAGCAAAAGATTTGAGTGCACAACGTTTGGTTTAGGTTTGACAGCCATAATCACCTTTTTATTGCTTTAAATGCGTTTTTAGCGCATGATTGTACATTTGAGCTGAATGTGTCAAAATCTTAAAAATTAACAGGTGCCCAAGCAATTTCATGCTAGAATCATCATCCGGATGCCAAAATAAACTAAATACAGCAAAAGATTTGAGTGCACAACGTTTGGTTTAGATTTGACAGCCATAATCAGCAATTGTGTACATTTGAGGTGAATGTGTCAAAATCTTAAAAATTAACAGGTGCCCAAGCAATTTCATGCTAGAATCATCATCCGGATGCCAAAATAAACTAAATACAGCAAAAGATTTCAGTGCACAACGTTTGGTTTAGGTTTGACAGCCATCACCTTTTTATTGCTTTAAATGCGTTTTTAGCGCATGATTGTACATTTGAGCTGAATGTGTCAAAATCTTAAAAATTAACAGGTGCCCAAGCCATTTCATGCTAGAATCATCATCCGGATGCCAAAATAAACTAAATACAGCAAAAGATTTGAGTGCACAACGTTTGGTTTAGATTTGACAGCCATAATCAGCAATTGTGTACATTTGAGCTGAATGTGTCAAAATCTTAAAAATTAACAGGTGCCCAAGCAATTTCATGCTAGAATCATCATCCGGATGCCAAAATAAACTAAATACAGCAAAAGATTTGAGTGCACAACGTTTGGTTTAGGTTTGACAGCCATAATCACCTTTTTATTGCTTTAAATTCGTTTTTAGCGCATGATTGTACATTTGAGCTGAATGTGTCAAAATCTTAAAAATTAACAGGTGCCCAAGCCATTTCATGCTAGAATCATCATCCGGATGCCAAAATAAACTAAATACAGCAAAAGATTTGAGTGCACAACGTTTGGTTTAGATTTGACAGCCATAATCAGCAATTGTGTACATTTGAGCTGAATGTGTCAAAATCTTAAAAATTAACAGGTGCCCAAGCAATTTCATGCTAGAATCATCATCCGGATGCCAAAATAAACTAAATACAGCAAAAGATTTGAGTGCACAACGTTTGGTTTAGGTTTGACAGCCATAATCACCTTTTTATTGCTTTAAATGCGTTTTTAGCGCATGATTGTACATTTGAGGTGAATGTGTCAAAATCTTAAAAATTAACAGGTGCCCAAGCAATTTCATGCTAGAATCATCATCCGGATGCCAAAATAAACTAAATACAGCAAAAGATTTGAGTGCACAACGTTTGGTTTAGGTTTGACAGCCATAATCACCTTTTTATTGCTTTAAATGCGTTTTTAGCGCATGATTGTACATTTGAGCTGAATGTGTCAAAATCTTAAAAATTAACAGGTGCCCAAGCAATTTCATGCTAGAATCATCATCCGGATGCCAAAATAAACTAAATACAGCAAAAGATTTGAGTGCACAACGTTTGGTTTAGATTTGACAGCCATAATCAGCAATTGTGTACATTTGAGCTGAATGTGTCAAAATCTTAAAAATTAACAGGTGCCCAAGCAATTTCATGCTAGAATCATCATCCGGAGGCCAAAATAAACTAAATACAGCAAAAGATTTGAGTGCACAACGTTTGGTTTAGATTTGACAGCCATAATCAGCAATTGTGTACATTTGAGCTGAATGTGTCAAAATCTTAAAAATTAACAGGTGCCCAAGCAATTTCATGCTAGAATCATCATCCGGATGCCAAAATAAACTAAATACAGCAAAAGATTTGAGTGCACAACGTTTGGTTTAGATTTGACAGCCATAATCAGCAATTGTGTACATTTGAGCTGAATGTGTCAAAATCTTAAAAATTAACAGGTGCCCAAGCAATTTCATGCTAGAATCATCATCCGGATGCCAAAATAAACTAAATACAGCAAAAGATTTGAGTGCACAACGTTTGGTTTAGGTTTGACAGCCATAATCACCTTTTTATTGCTTTAAATGCGTTTTTAGCGCATGATTGTACATTTGAGCTGAATGTGTCAAAATCTTAAAAATTAACAGGTGCCCAAGCAATTTCATGCTAGAATCATCATCCGGATGCCAAAATAAACTAAATACAGCAAAAGATTTGAGTGCACAACGTTTGGTTTAGATTTGACAGCCATAATCAGCAATTGTGTACATTTGAGCTGAATGTGTCAAAATCTTAAAAATTAACAGGTGCCCAAGCAATTTCATGCTAGAATCATCATCCGGATGCCAAAATAAACTAAATACAGCAAAGGATTTGAGTGCACAACGTTTGGTTTAGGTTTGACAGCCATAATCACCTTTTTATTGCTTTAAATGCGTTTTTAGCGCATGATTGTACATTTGAGCTGAATGTGTCAAAATCTTAAAAATTAACAGGTGCCCAAGCAATTTCATGCTAGAATCATCATCCGGATGCCAAAATAAACTAAATACAGCAAAAGATTTGAGTGCACAACGTTTGGTTTAGATTTGACAGCCATAATCAGCAATTGTGTACATTTGAGCTGAATGTGTCAAAATCTTAAAAATTAACAGGTGCCCAAGCAATTTCATGCTAGAATCATCATCCGGATGCCAAAATAAACTAAATACAGCAAAAGATTTGAGTGCACAACGTTTGGTTTAGGTTTGACAGCCATAATCACCTTTTTATTGCTTTAAATGCGTTTTTAGCGCATGATTGTACATTTGAGGTGAATGTGTCAAAATCTTAAAAATTAACAGGTGCCCAAGCAATTTCATGCTAGAATCATCATCCGGATGCCAAAATAAACTAAATACAGCAAAAGATTTGAGTGCACAACGTTTGGTTTAGGTTTGACAGCCATAATCACCTTTTTATTGCTTTAAATGCGTTTTTAGCGCATGATTGTACATTTGAGCTGAATGTGTCAAAATCTTAAAAATTAACAGGTGCCCAAGCAATTTCATGCTAGAATCATCATCCGGATGCCAAAATAAACTAAATACAGCAAAAGATTTGAGTGCACAACGTTTGGTTTAGATTTGACAGCCATAATCAGCAATTGTGTACATTTGAGCTGAATGTGTCAAAATCTTAAAAATTAACAGGTGCCCAAGCAATTTCATGCTAGAATCATCATCCGGAGGCCAAAATAAACTAAATACAGCAAAAGATTTGAGTGCACAACGTTTGGTTTAGATTTGACAGCCATAATCAGCAATTGTGTACATTTGAGCTGAATGTGTCAAAATCTTAAAAATTAACAGGTGCCCAAGCAATTTCATGCTAGAATCATCATCCGGATGCCAAAATAAACTAAATACAGCAAAATATTTGAGTGCACAACGTTTGGTTTAGGTTTGACAGCCATAATCACCTTTTTATTGCTTTAAATGCGTTTTTAGCGCATGATTGTACATTTGAGCTGAATGTGTCAAAATCTTAAAAATTAACAGGTGCCCAAGCAATTTCATGCTAGAATCATCATCCGGATGCCAAAATAAACTAAATACAGCAAAAGATTTGAGTGCACAACGTTTGGTTTAGATTTGACAGCCATAATCAGCAATTGTGTACATTTGAGCTGAATGTGTCAAAATCTTAAAAATTAACAGGTGCCCAAGCAATTTCATGCTAGAATCATCATCCGGATGCCAAAATAAACTAAATACAGCAAAAGATTTGAGTGCACAACGTTTGGTTTAGGTTTGACAGCCATAATCACCTTTTTATTGCTTTAAATGCGTTTTTAGCGCATGATTGTACATTTGAGCTGAATGTGTCAAAATCTTAAAAATTAACAGGTGCCCAAGCAATTTCATGCTAGAATCATCATCCGGATGCCAAAATAAACTAAATACAGCAAAAGATTTGAGTGCACAACGTTTGGTTTAGATTTGACAGTCATAATCAGCAATTGTGTACATTTGAGCTGAATGTGTCAAAATCTTAAAAATTAACAGGTGCCCAAGCAATTTCATGCGAGAATCATCATCCGGATGCCAAAATAAACTAAATACAGCAAAAGATTTGAGTGCACAACGTTTGGTTTAGGTTTGACAGCCATAATCACCTTTTTATTGCTTTAAATGCGTTTTTAGCGCATGATTGTACATTTGAGCTGAATGTGTCAAAATCTTAAAAATTAACAGGTGCCCAAGCAATTTCATGCTAGAATCATCATCCGGATGCCAAAATAAACTAAATACAGCAAAAGATTTGAGTGCACAACGTTTGGTTTAGATTTGACAGCCATAATCAGCAATTGTGTACATTTGAGGTGAATGTGTCAAAATCTTAAAAATTAACAGGTGCCCAAGCAATTTCATGCTAGAATCATCATCCGGATGCCAAAATAAACTAAATACAGCAAAAGATTTCAGTGCACAACGTTTGGTTTAGGTTTGACAGCCATAATCACCTTTTTATTGCTTTAAATGCGTTTTTAGCGCATGATTGTACATTTGAGCTGAATGTGTCAAAATCTTAAAAATTAACAGGTGCCCAAGCCATTTCATGCTAGAATCATCATCCGGATGCCAAAATAAACTAAATACAGCAAAAGATTTGAGTGCACAACGTTTGGTTTAGATTTGACAGCCATAATCAGCAATTGTGTACATTTGAGCTGAATGTGTCAAAATCTTAAAAATTAACAGGTGCCCAAGCAATTTCATGCTAGAATCATCATCCGGATGCCAAAATAAACTAAATACAGCAAAAGATTTGAGTGCACAACGTTTGGTTTAGGTTTGACAGCCATAATCACCTTTTTATTGCTTTAAATGCGTTTTTAGCGCATGATTGTACATTTGAGGTGAATGTGTCAAAATCTTAAAAATTAACAGGTGCCCAAGCAATTTCATGCTAGAATCATCATCCGGATGCCAAAATAAACTAAATACAGCAAAAGATTTGAGTGCACAACGTTTGGTTTAGGTTTGACAGCCATAATCACCTTTTTATTGCTTTAAATGCGTTTTTAGCGCATGATTGTACATTTGAGCTGAATGTGTCAAAATCTTAAAAATTAACAGGTGCCCAAGCAATTTCATGCTAGAATCATCATCCGGATGCCAAAATAAACTAAATACAGCAAAAGATTTGAGTGCACAACGTTTGGTTTAGATTTGACAGCCATAATCAGCAATTGTGTACATTTGAGCTGAATGTGTCAAAATCTTAAAAATTAACAGGTGCCCAAGCAATTTCATGCTAGAATCATCATCCGGAGGCCAAAATAAACTAAATACAGCAAAAGATTTGAGTGCACAACGTTTGGTTTAGATTTGACAGCCATAATCAGCAATTGTGTACATTTGAGCTGAATGTGTCAAAATCTTAAAAATTAACAGGTGCCCAAGCAATTTCATGCTAGAATCATCATCCGGATGCCAAAATAAACTAAATACAGCAAAAGATTTGAGTGCACAACGTTTGGTTTAGATTTGACAGCCATAATCAGCAATTGTGTACATTTGAGCTGAATGTGTCAAAATCTTAAAAATTAACAGGTGCCCAAGCAATTTCATGCTAGAATCATCATCCGGATGCCAAAATAAACTAAATACAGCAAAAGATTTGAGTGCACAACGTTTGGTTTAGGTTTGACAGCCATAATCACCTTTTTATTGCTTTAAATGCGTTTTTAGCGCATGATTGTACATTTGAGCTGAATGTGTCAAAATCTTAAAAATTAACAGGTGCCCAAGCAATTTCATGCTAGAATCATCATCCGGATGCCAAAATAAACTAAATACAGCAAAAGATTTGAGTGCACAACGTTTGGTTTAGATTTGACAGCCATAATCAGCAATTGTGTACATTTGAGCTGAATGTGTCAAAATCTTAAAAATTAACAGGTGCCCAAGCAATTTCATGCTAGAATCATCATCCGGATGCCAAAATAAACTAAATACAGCAAAGGATTTGAGTGCACAACGTTTGGTTTAGGTTTGACAGCCATAATCACCTTTTTATTGCTTTAAATGCGTTTTTAGCGCATGATTGTACATTTGAGCTGAATGTGTCAAAATCTTAAAAATTAACAGGTGCCCAAGCAATTTCATGCTAGAATCATCATCCGGATGCCAAAATAAACTAAATACAGCAAAAGATTTGAGTGCACAACGTTTGGTTTAGATTTGACAGCCATAATCAGCAATTGTGTACATTTGAGCTGAATGTGTCAAAATCTTAAAAATTAACAGGTGCCCAAGCAATTTCATGCTAGAATCATCATCCGGATGCCAAAATAAACTAAATACAGCAAAAGATTTGAGTGCACAACGTTTGGTTTAGGTTTGACAGCCATAATCACCTTTTTATTGCTTTAAATGCGTTTTTAGCGCATGATTGTACATTTGAGGTGAATGTGTCAAAATCTTAAAAATTAACAGGTGCCCAAGCAATTTCATGCTAGAATCATCATCCGGATGCCAAAATAAACTAAATACAGCAAAAGATTTGAGTGCACAACGTTTGGTTTAGGTTTGACAGCCATAATCACCTTTTTATTGCTTTAAATGCGTTTTTAGCGCATGATTGTACATTTGAGCTGAATGTGTCAAAATCTTAAAAATTAACAGGTGCCCAAGCAATTTCATGCTAGAATCATCATCCGGATGCCAAAATAAACTAAATACAGCAAAAGATTTGAGTGCACAACGTTTGGTTTAGATTTGACAGCCATAATCAGCAATTGTGTACATTTGAGCTGAATGTGTCAAAATCTTAAAAATTAACAGGTGCCCAAGCAATTTCATGCTAGAATCATCATCCGGAGGCCAAAATAAACTAAATACAGCAAAAGATTTGAGTGCACAACGTTTGGTTTAGATTTGACAGCCATAATCAGCAATTGTGTACATTTGAGCTGAATGTGTCAAAATCTTAAAAATTAACAGGTGCCCAAGCAATTTCATGCTAGAATCATCATCCGGATGCCAAAATAAACTAAATACAGCAAAATATTTGAGTGCACAACGTTTGGTTTAGGTTTGACAGCCATAATCACCTTTTTATTGCTTTAAATGCGTTTTTAGCGCATGATTGTACATTTGAGCTGAATGTGTCAAAATCTTAAAAATTAACAGGTGCCCAAGCAATTTCATGCTAGAATCATCATCCGGATGCCAAAATAAACTAAATACAGCAAAAGATTTGAGTGCACAACGTTTGGTTTAGATTTGACAGCCATAATCAGCAATTGTGTACATTTGAGCTGAATGTGTCAAAATCTTAAAAATTAACAGGTGCCCAAGCAATTTCATGCTAGAATCATCATCCGGATGCCAAAATAAACTAAATACAGCAAAAGATTTGAGTGCACAACGTTTGGTTTAGGTTTGACAGCCATAATCACCTTTTTATTGCTTTAAATGCGTTTTTAGCGCATGATTGTACATTTGAGCTGAATGTGTCAAAATCTTAAAAATTAACAGGTGCCCAAGCAATTTCATGCTAGAATCATCATCCGGATGCCAAAATAAACTAAATACAGCAAAAGATTTGAGTGCACAACGTTTGGTTTAGATTTGACAGTCATAATCAGCAATTGTGTACATTTGAGCTGAATGTGTCAAAATCTTAAAAATTAACAGGTGCCCAAGCAATTTCATGCGAGAATCATCATCCGGATGCCAAAATAAACTAAATACAGCAAAAGATTTGAGTGCACAACGTTTGGTTTAGGTTTGACAGCCATAATCACCTTTTTATTGCTTTAAATGCGTTTTTAGCGCATGATTGTACATTTGAGCTGAATGTGTCAAAATCTTAAAAATTAACAGGTGCCCAAGCAATTTCATGCTAGAATCATCATCCGGATGCCAAAATAAACTAAATACAGCAAAAGATTTGAGTGCACAACGTTTGGTTTAGATTTGACAGCCATAATCAGCAATTGTGTACATTTGAGGTGAATGTGTCAAAATCTTAAAAATTAACAGGTGCCCAAGCAATTTCATGCTAGAATCATCATCCGGATGCCAAAATAAACTAAATACAGCAAAAGATTTCAGTGCACAACGTTTGGTTTAGGTTTGACAGCCATAATCACCTTTTTATTGCTTTAAATGCGTTTTTAGCGCATGATTGTACATTTGAGCTGAATGTGTCAAAATCTTAAAAATTAACAGGTGCCCAAGCCATTTCATGCTAGAATCATCATCCGGATGCCAAAATAAACTAAATACAGCAAAAGATTTGAGTGCACAACGTTTGGTTTAGATTTGACAGCCATAATCAGCAATTGTGTACATTTGAGCTGAATGTGTCAAAATCTTAAAAATTAACAGGTGCCCAAGCAATTTCATGCTAGAATCATCATCCGGATGCCAAAATAAACTAAATACAGCAAAAGATTTGAGTGCACAACGTTTGGTTTAGGTTTGACAGCCATAATCACCTTTTTATTGCTTTAAATGCGTTTTTAGCGCATGATTGTACATTTGAGGTGAATGTGTCAAAATCTTAAAAATTAACAGGTGCCCAAGCAATTTCATGCTAGAATCATCATCCGGATGCCAAAATAAACTAAATACAGCAAAAGATTTGAGTGCACAACGTTTGGTTTAGGTTTGACAGCCATAATCACCTTTTTATTGCTTTAAATGCGTTTTTAGCGCATGATTGTACATTTGAGCTGAATGTGTCAAAATCTTAAAAATTAACAGGTGCCCAAGCAATTTCATGCTAGAATCATCATCCGGATGCCAAAATAAACTAAATACAGCAAAAGATTTGAGTGCACAACGTTTGGTTTAGATTTGACAGCCATAATCAGCAATTGTGTACATTTGAGCTGAATGTGTCAAAATCTTAAAAATTAACAGGTGCCCAAGCAATTTCATGCTAGAATCATCATCCGGAGGCCAAAATAAACTAAATACAGCAAAAGATTTGAGTGCACAACGTTTGGTTTAGATTTGACAGCCATAATCAGCAATTGTGTACATTTGAGCTGAATGTGTCAAAATCTTAAAAATTAACAGGTGCCCAAGCAATTTCATGCTAGAATCATCATCCGGATGCCAAAATAAACTAAATACAGCAAAAGATTTGAGTGCACAACGTTTGGTTTAGATTTGACAGCCATAATCAGCAATTGTGTACATTTGAGCTGAATGTGTCAAAATCTTAAAAATTAACAGGTGCCCAAGCAATTTCATGCTAGAATCATCATCCGGATGCCAAAATAAACTAAATACAGCAAAAGATTTGAGTGCACAACGTTTGGTTTAGGTTTGACAGCCATAATCACCTTTTTATTGCTTTAAATGCGTTTTTAGCGCATGATTGTACATTTGAGCTGAATGTGTCAAAATCTTAAAAATTAACAGGTGCCCAAGCAATTTCATGCTAGAATCATCATCCGGATGCCAAAATAAACTAAATACAGCAAAAGATTTGAGTGCACAACGTTTGGTTTAGATTTGACAGCCATAATCAGCAATTGTGTACATTTGAGCTGAATGTGTCAAAATCTTAAAAATTAACAGGTGCCCAAGCAATTTCATGCTAGAATCATCATCCGGATGCCAAAATAAACTAAATACAGCAAAGGATTTGAGTGCACAACGTTTGGTTTAGGTTTGACAGCCATAATCACCTTTTTATTGCTTTAAATGCGTTTTTAGCGCATGATTGTACATTTGAGCTGAATGTGTCAAAATCTTAAAAATTAACAGGTGCCCAAGCAATTTCATGCTAGAATCATCATCCGGATGCCAAAATAAACTAAATACAGCAAAAGATTTGAGTGCACAACGTTTGGTTTAGATTTGACAGCCATAATCAGCAATTGTGTACATTTGAGCTGAATGTGTCAAAATCTTAAAAATTAACAGGTGCCCAAGCAATTTCATGCTAGAATCATCATCCGGATGCCAAAATAAACTAAATACAGCAAAAGATTTGAGTGCACAACGTTTGGTTTAGGTTTGACAGCCATAATCACCTTTTTATTGCTTTAAATGCGTTTTTAGCGCATGATTGTACATTTGAGGTGAATGTGTCAAAATCTTAAAAATTAACAGGTGCCCAAGCAATTTCATGCTAGAATCATCATCCGGATGCCAAAATAAACTAAATACAGCAAAAGATTTGAGTGCACAACGTTTGGTTTAGGTTTGACAGCCATAATCACCTTTTTATTGCTTTAAATGCGTTTTTAGCGCATGATTGTACATTTGAGCTGAATGTGTCAAAATCTTAAAAATTAACAGGTGCCCAAGCAATTTCATGCTAGAATCATCATCCGGATGCCAAAATAAACTAAATACAGCAAAAGATTTGAGTGCACAACGTTTGGTTTAGATTTGACAGCCATAATCAGCAATTGTGTACATTTGAGCTGAATGTGTCAAAATCTTAAAAATTAACAGGTGCCCAAGCAATTTCATGCTAGAATCATCATCCGGAGGCCAAAATAAACTAAATACAGCAAAAGATTTGAGTGCACAACGTTTGGTTTAGATTTGACAGCCATAATCAGCAATTGTGTACATTTGAGCTGAATGTGTCAAAATCTTAAAAATTAACAGGTGCCCAAGCAATTTCATGCTAGAATCATCATCCGGATGCCAAAATAAACTAAATACAGCAAAAGATTTGAGTGCACAACGTTTGGTTTAGATTTGACAGCCATAATCAGCAATTGTGTACATTTGAGCTGAATGTGTCAAAATCTTAAAAATTAACAGGTGCCCAAGCAATTTCATGCTAGAATCATCATCCGGATGCCAAAATAAACTAAATACAGCAAAAGATTTGAGTGCACAACGTTTGGTTTAGGTTTGACAGCCATAATCACCTTTTTATTGCTTTAAATGCGTTTTTAGCGCATGATTGTACATTTGAGCTGAATGTGTCAAAATCTTAAAAATTAACAGGTGCCCAAGCAATTTCATGCTAGAATCATCATCCGGATGCCAAAATAAACTAAATACAGCAAAAGATTTGAGTGCACAACGTTTGGTTTAGATTTGACAGCCATAATCAGCAATTGTGTACATTTGAGGTGAATGTGTCAAAATCTTAAAAATTAACAGGTGCCCAAGCAATTTCATGCTAGAATCATCATCCGGATGCCAAAATAAACTAAATACAGCAAAAGATTTCAGTGCACAACGTTTGGTTTAGGTTTGACAGCCATAATCACCTTTTTATTGCTTTAAATGCGTTTTTAGCGCATGATTGTACATTTGAGCTGAATGTGTCAAAATCTTAAAAATTAACAGGTGCCCAAGCCATTTCATGCTAGAATCATCATCCGGATGCCAAAATAAACTAAATACAGCAAAAGATTTGAGTGCACAACGTTTGGTTTAGATTTGACAGCCATAATCAGCAATTGTGTACATTTGAGCTGAATGTGTCAAAATCTTAAAAATTAACAGGTGCCCAAGCAATTTCATGCTAGAATCATCATCCGGATGCCAAAATAAACTAAATACAGCAAAAGATTTGAGTGCACAACGTTTGGTTTAGGTTTGACAGCCATAATCACCTTTTTATTGCTTTAAATTCGTTTTTAGCGCATGATTGTACATTTGAGCTGAATGTGTCAAAATCTTAAAAATTAACAGGTGCCCAAGCCATTTCATGCTAGAATCATCATCCGGATGCCAAAATAAACTAAATACAGCAAAAGATTTGAGTGCACAACGTTTGGTTTAGATTTGACAGCCATAATCAGCAATTGTGTACATTTGAGCTGAATGTGTCAAAATCTTAAAAATTAACAGGTGCCCAAGCAATTTCATGCTAGAATCATCATCCGGATGCCAAAATAAACTAAATACAGCAAAAGATTTGAGTGCACAACGTTTGGTTTAGATTTGACAGCCATAAGCAGCAATTGTGTACATTTGAGCTGAATGTGTCAAAATCTTAAAAATTAACAGGTGCCCAAGCAATTTCATGCTAGAATCATCATCCGGATGCCAAAATAAACTAAATACAGCAAAAGATTTGAGTGCACAACGTTTGGTTTAGATTTGACAGCCATAATCAGCAATTGTGTACATTTGAGCTGAATGTGTCAAAATCTTAAAAATTAACAGGTGCCCAAGCAATTTCATGCTAGAATCATCATCCGGATGCCAAAATAAACTAAATACAGCAAAAGATTTGAGTGCACAACGTTTGGTTTAGGTTTGACAGCCATAATCACCTTTTTATTGCTTTAAATGCGTTTTTAGCGCATGATTGTACATTTGAGCTGAATGTGTCAAAATCTTAAAAATTAACAGGTGCCCAAGCAATTTCATGCTAGAATCATCATCCGGATGCCAAAATAAACTAAATACAGCAAAAGATTTGAGTGCACAACGTTTGGTTTAGATTTGACAGCCATAATCAGCAATTGTGTACATTTGAGCTGAATGTGTCAAAATCTTAAAAATTAACAGGTGCCCAAGCAATTTCATGCTAGAATCATCATCCGGATGCCAAAATAAACTAAATACAGCAAAAGATTTGAGTGCACAACGTTTGGTTTAGGTTTGACAGCCATAATCACCTTTTTATTGCTTTAAATGCGTTTTTAGCGCATGATTGTACATTTGAGCTGAATGTGTCAAAATCTTAAAAATTAACAGGTGCCCAAGCAATTTCATGCTAGAATCATCATCCGGATGCCAAAATAAACTAAATACAGCAAAAGATTTGAGTGCACAACGTTTGGTTTAGATTTGACAGCCATAATCAGCAATTGTGTACATTTGAGCTGAATGTGTCAAAATCTTAAAAATTAACAGGTGCCCAAGCAATTTCATGCTAGAATCATCATCCGGATGCCAAAATAAACTAAATACAGCAAAAGATTTGAGTGCACAACGTTTGGTTTAGGTTTGACAGCCATAATCACCTTTTTATTGCTTTAAATGCGTTTTTAGCGCATGATTGTACATTTGAGCTGAATGTGTCAAAATCTTAAAAATTAACAGGTGCCCAAGCAATTTCATGCTAGAATCATCATCCGGATGCCAAAATAAACTAAATACAGCAAAAGATTTGAGTGCACAACGTTTGGTTTAGATTTGACAGCCATAATCAGCAATTGTGTACATTTGAGCTGAATGTGTCAAAATCTTAAAAATTAACAGGTGCCCAAGCAATTTCATGCTAGAATCATCATCCGGATGCCAAAATAAACTAAATACAGCAAAAGATTTGAGTGCACAACGTTTGGTTTAGGTTTGACAGCCATAATCACCTTTTTATTGCTTTAAATGCGTTTTTAGCGCATGATTGTACATTTGAGCTGAATGTGTCAAAATCTTAAAAATTAACAGGTGCCCAAGCAATTTCATGCTAGAATCATCATCCGGATGCCAAAATAAACTAAATACAGCAAAAGATTTGAGTGCACAACGTTTGGTTTAGATTTGACAGCCATAATCAGCAATTGTGTACATTTGAGCTGAATGTGTCAAAATCTTAAAAATTAACAGGTGCCCAAGCAATTTCATGCTAGAATCATCATCCGGATGCCAAAATAAACTAAATACAGCAAAAGATTTGAGTGCACAACGTTTGGTTTAGGTTTGACAGCCATAATCACCTTTTTATTGCTTTAAATGCGTTTTTAGCGCATGATTGTACATTTGAGCTGAATGTGTCAAAATCTTAAAAATTAACAGGTGCCCAAGCAATTTCATGCTAGAATCATCATCCGGATGCCAAAACAAACTAAATACAGCAAAAGATTTGAGTGCACAACGTTTGGTTTAGATTTGACAGCCATAATCAGCAATTGTGTACATTTGAGCTGAATGTGTCAAAATCTTAAAAATTAACAGGTGCCCAAGCAATTTCATGCTAGAATCATCATCCGGATGCCAAAATAAACTAAATACAGCAAAATATTTGAGTGCACAACGTTTGGTTTAGGTTTGACAGCCATAATCACCTTTTTATTGCTTTAAATGCGTTTTTAGCGCATGATTGTACATTTGAGCTGAATGTGTCAAAATCTTAAAAATTAACAGGTGCCCAAGCAATTTCATGCTAGAATCATCATCCGGATGCCAAAATAAACTAAATACAGCAAAAGATTTGAGTGCACAACGTTTGGTTTAGATTTGACAGCCATAATCAGCAATTGTGTACATTTGAGCTGAATGTGTCAAAATCTTAAAAATTAACAGGTGCCCAAGCAATTTCATGCTAGAATCATCATCCGGATGCCAAAATAAACTAAATACAGCAAAAGATTTGAGTGCACAACGTTTGGTTTAGGTTTGACAGCCATAATCACCTTTTTATTGCTTTAAATGCGTTTTTAGCGCATGATTGTACATTTGAGCTGAATGTGTCAAAATCTTAAAAATTAACAGGTGCCCAAGCAATTTCATGCTAGAATCATCATCCGGATGCCAAAATAAACTAAATACAGCAAAAGATTTGAGTGCACAACGTTTGGTTTAGATTTGACAGCCATAATCAGCAATTGTGTACATTTGAGCTGAATGTGTCAAAATCTTAAAAATTAACAGGTGCCCAAGCAATTTCATGCTAGAATCATCATCCGGATGCCAAAATAAACTAAATACAGCAAAAGATTTGAGTGCACAACGTTTGGTTTAGGTTTGACAGCCATAATCACCTTTTTATTGCTTTAAATGCGTTTTTAGCGCATGATTGTACATTTGAGCTGAATGTGTCAAAATCTTAAAAATTAACAGGTGCCCAAGCAATTTCATGCTAGAATCATCATCCGGAGGCCAAAATAAACTAAATACAGCAAAAGATTTGAGTGCACAACGTTTGGTTTAGATTTGACAGCCATAATCAGCAATTGTGTACATTTGAGCTGAATGTGTCAAAATCTTAAAAATTAACAGGTGCCCAAGCAATTTCATGCTAGAATCATCATCCGGATGCCAAAATAAACTAAATACAGCAAAAGATTTGAGTGCACAACGTTTGGTTTAGATTTGACAGCCATAATCAGCAATTGTGTACATTTGAGCTGAATGTGTCAAAATCTTAAAAATTAACAGGTGCCCAAGCAATTTCATGCTAGAATCATCATCCGGATGCCAAAATAAACTAAATACAGCAAAAGATTTGAGTGCACAACGTTTGGTTTAGGTTTGACAGCCATAATCACCTTTTTATTGCTTTAAATGCGTTTTTAGCGCATGATTGTACATTTGAGCTGAATGTGTCAAAATCTTAAAAATTAACAGGTGCCCAAGCAATTTCATGCTAGAATCATCATCCGGATGCCAAAATAAACTAAATACAGCAAAAGATTTGAGTGCACAACGTTTGGTTTAGATTTGACAGCCATAATCAGCAATTGTGTACATTTGAGCTGAATGTGTCAAAATCTTAAAAATTAACAGGTGCCCAAGCAATTTCATGCTAGAATCATCATCCGGATGCCAAAATAAACTAAATACAGCAAAAGATTTGAGTGCACAACGTTTGGTTTAGGTTTGACAGCCATAATCACCTTTTTATTGCTTTAAATGCGTTTTTAGCGCATGATTGTACATTTGAGCTGAATGTGTCAAAATCTTAAAAATTAACAGGTGCCCAAGCAATTTCATGCTAGAATCATCATCCGGATGCCAAAACAAACTAAATACAGCAAAAGATTTGAGTGCACAACGTTTGGTTTAGATTTGACAGCCATAATCAGCAATTGTGTACATTTGAGCTGAATGTGTCAAAATCTTAAAAATTAACAGGTGCCCAAGCAATTTCATGCTAGAATCATCATCCGGATGCCAAAATAAACTAAATACAGCAAAATATTTGAGTGCACAACGTTTGGTTTAGGTTTGACAGCCATAATCACCTTTTTATTGCTTTAAATGCGTTTTTAGCGCATGATTGTACATTTGAGCTGAATGTGTCAAAATCTTAAAAATTAACAGGTGCCCAAGCAATTTCATGCTAGAATCATCATCCGGATGCCAAAACAAACTAAATACAGCAAAAGATTTGAGTGCACAACGTTTGGTTTAGATTTGACAGCCATAATCAGCAATTGTGTACATTTGAGCTGAATGTGTCAAAATCTTAAAAATTAACAGGTGCCCAAGCAATTTCATGCTAGAATCATCATCCGGATGCCAAAATAAACTAAATACAGCAAAATATTTGAGTGCACAACGTTTGGTTTAGGTTTGACAGCCATAATCACCTTTTTATTGCTTTAAATGCGTTTTTAGCGCATGATTGTACATTTGAGCTGAATGTGTCAAAATCTTAAAAATTAACAGGTGCCCAAGCAATTTCATGCTAGAATCATCATCCGGATGCCAAAATAAACTAAATACAGCAAAAGATTTGAGTGCGCAACGTTTGGTTTAGATTTGACAGCCATAATCAGCAATTGTGTACATTTGAGCTGAATGTGTCAAAATCTTAAAAATTAACAGGTGCCCAAGCAATTTCATGCGAGAATCATCATCCGGATGCCAAAATAAACTAAATACAGCAAAAGATTTGAGTGCACAACGTTTGGTTTAGGTTTGACAGCCATAATCACCTTTTTATTGCTTTAAATGCGTTTTTAGCGCATGATTGTACATTTGAGCTGAATGTGTCAAAATCTTAAAAATTAACAGGTGCCCAAGCAATTTCATGCTAGAATCATCATCCGGATGCCAAAATAAACTAAATACAGCAAAAGATTTGAGTGCACAACGTTTGGTTTAGATTTGACAGCCATAATCAGCAATTGTGTACATTTGAGGTGAATGTGTCAAAATCTTAAAAATTAACAGGTGCCCAAGCAATTTCATGCTAGAATCATCATCCGGATGCCAAAATAAACTAAATACAGCAAAAGATTTGAGTGCACAACGTTTGGTTTAGGTTTGACAGCCATAATCACCTTTTTATTGCTTTAAATGCGTTTTTAGCGCATGATTGTACATTTGAGCTGAATGTGTCAAAATCTTAAAAATTAACAGGTGCCCAAGCAATTTCATGCTAGAATCATCATCCGGATGCCAAAATAAACTAAATACAGCAAAAGATTTGAGTGCACAACGTTTGGTTTAGGTTTGACAGCCATAATCACCTTTTTATTGCTTTAAATGCGTTTTTAGCGCATGATTGTACATTTCAGCTGAATGTGTCAAAATCTTAAAAATTAACAGGTGCCCAAGCAATTTCATGCTAGAATCATCATCCGGATGCCAAAATAAACTAAATACAGCAAAAGATTTGAGTGCACAACGTTTGGTTTAGATTTGACAGCCATAATCAGCAATTGTGTACATTTGAGCTGAATGTGTCAAAATCTTAAAAATTAACAGGTGCCCAAGCAATTTCATGCTAGAATCATCATCCGGATGCCAAAATAAACTAAATACAGCAAAAGATTTGAGTGCACAACGTTTGGTTTAGGTTTGACAGCCATAATCACCTTTTTATTGCTTTAAATGCGTTTTTAGCGCATGATTGTACATTTGAGCTGAATGTGTCAAAATCTTAAAAATTAACAGGTGCCCAAGCAATTTCATGCTAGAATCATCATCCGGATGCCAAAATAAACTAAATACAGCAAAAGATTTGAGTGCACAACGTTTGGTTTAGATTTGACAGCCATAATCAGCAATTGTGTACATTTGAGGTGAATGTGTCAAAATCTTAAAAATTAACAGGTGCCCAAGCAATTTCAATCTAGAATCATCATCCGGATGCCAAAATAAACTAAATACAGCAAAAGATTTGAGTGCACAACGTTTGGTTTAGGTTTGACAGCCATAATCACCTTTTTATTGCTTTAAATGCGTTTTTAGCGCATGATTGTACATTTGAGCTGAATGTGTCAAAATCTTAAAAATTAACAGGTGCCCAAGCAATTTCATGCTAGAATCATCATCCGGATGCCAAAATAAACTAAATACAGCAAAAGATTTGAGTGCACAACGTTTGGTTTAGATTTGACAGCCATAATCAGCAATTGTGTACATTTGAGCTGAATGTGTCAAAATCTTAAAAATTAACAGGTGCCCAAGCAATTTCATGCTAGAATCATCATCCGGAGGCCAAAATAAACTAAATACAGCAAAAGATTTGAGTGCACAACGTTTGGTTTAGGTTTGACAGCCATAATCACCTTTTTATTGCTTTAAATGCGTTTTTAGCGCATGATTGTACATTTGAGCTGAATGTGTCAAAATCTTAAAAATTAACAGGTGCCCAAGCAATTTCATGCTAGAATCATCATCCGGATGCCAAAATAAACTAAATACAGCAAAAGATTTGAGTGCACAACGTTTGGTTTAGATTTGACAGCCATAATCAGCAATTGTGTACATTTGAGCTGAATGTGTCAAAATCTTAAAAATTAACAGGTGCCCAAGCAATTTCATGCTAGAATCATCATCCGGATGCCAAAATAAACTAAATACAGCAAAAGATTTGAGTGCACAACGTTTGGTTTAGGTTTGACAGCCATAATCACCTTTTTATTGCTTTAAATGCGTTTTTAGCGCATGATTGTACATTTGAGCTGAATGTGTCAAAATCTTAAAAATTAACAGGTGCCCAAGCAATTTCATGCTAGAATCATCATCCGGATGCCAAAATAAACTAAATACAGCAAAAGATTTGAGTGCACAACGTTTGGTTTAGATTTGACAGCCATAATCAGCAATTGTGTACATTTGAGCTGAATGTGTCAAAATCTTAAAAATTAACAGGTGCCCAAGCAATTTCATGCTAGAATCATCATCCGGATGCCAAAATAAACTAAATACAGCAAAAGATTTGAGTGCACAACGTTTGGTTTAGGTTTGACAGCCATAATCACCTTTTTATTGCTTTAAATGCGTTTTTAGCGCATGATTGTACATTTGAGCTGAATGTGTCAAAATCTTAAAAATTAACAGGTGCCCAAGCAATTTCATGCTAGAATCATCATCCGGATGCCAAAATAAACTAAATACAGCAAAAGATTTGAGTGCACAACGTTTGGTTTAGATTTGACAGCCATAATCAGCAATTGTGTACATTTGAGCTGAATGTGTCAAAATCTTAAAAATTAACAGGTGCCCAAGCAATTTCATGCTAGAATCATCATCCGGATGCCAAAATAAACTAAATACAGCAAAAGATTTGAGTGCACAACGTTTGGTTTAGGTTTGACAGCCATAATCACCTTTTTATTGCTTTAAATGCGTTTTTAGCGCATGATTGTACATTTGAGCTGAATGTGTCAAAATCTTAAAAATTAACAGGTGCCCAAGCAATTTCATGCTAGAATCATCATCCGGATGCCAAAACAAACTAAATACAGCAAAAGATTTGAGTGCACAACGTTTGGTTTAGATTTGACAGCCATAATCAGCAATTGTGTACATTTGAGCTGAATGTGTCAAAATCTTAAAAATTAACAGGTGCCCAAGCAATTTCATGCTAGAATCATCATCCGGATGCCAAAATAAACTAAATACAGCAAAATATTTGAGTGCACAACGTTTGGTTTAGGTTTGACAGCCATAATCACCTTTTTATTGCTTTAAATGCGTTTTTAGCGCATGATTGTACATTTGAGCTGAATGTGTCAAAATCTTAAAAATTAACAGGTGCCCAAGCAATTTCATGTTAGAATCATCATCCGGATGCCAAAATAAACTAAATACAGCAAAAGATTTGAGTGCACAACGTTTGGTTTAGATTTGACAGCCATAATCAGCAATTGTGTACATTTGAGCTGAATGTGTCAAAATCTTAAAAATTAACAGGTGCCCAAGCAATTTCATGCTAGAATCATCATCCGGATGCCAAAATAAACTAAATACAGCAAAAGATTTGAGTGCACAACGTTTGGTTTAGGTTTGACAGCCATAATCACCTTTTTATTGCTTAAATGCGTTTTTAGCGCATGATTGTACATTTGAGCTGAATGTGTCAAAATCTTAAAAATTAACAGGTGCCCAAGCAATTTCATGCTAGAATCATCATCCGGATGCCAAAATAAACTAAATACAGCAAAAGATTTGAGTGCGCAACGTTTGGTTTAGATTTGACAGCCATAATCAGCAATTGTGTACATTTGAGCTGAATGTGTCAAAATCTTAAAAATTAACAGGTGCCCAAGCAATTTCATGCGAGAATCATCATCCGGATGCCAAAATAAACTAAATACAGCAAAAGATTTGAGTGCACAACGTTTGGTTTAGGTTTGACAGCCATAATCACCTTTTTATTGCTTTAAATGCGTTTTTAGCGCATGATTGTACATTTGAGCTGAATGTGTCAAAATCTTAAAAATTAACAGGTGCCCAAGCAATTTCATGCTAGAATCATCATCCGGATGCCAAAATAAACTAAATACAGCAAAAGATTTGAGTGCACAACGTTTGGTTTAGATTTGACAGCCATAATCAGCAATTGTGTACATTTGAGCTGAATGTGTCAAAATCTTAAAAATTAACAGGTGCCCAAGCAATTTCATGCTAGAATCATCATCCGGATGCCAAAATAAACTAAATACAGCAAAAGATTTGAGTGCACAACGTTTGGTTTAGGTTTGACAGCCATAATCACCTTTTTATTGCTTTAAATGCGTTTTTAGCGCATGATTGTACATTTGAGCTGAATGTGTCAAAATCTTAAAAATTAACAGGTGCCCAAGCAATTTCATGCTAGAATCATCATCCGGATGCCAAAACAAACTAAATACAGCAAAAGATTTGAGTGCACAACGTTTGGTTTAGATTTGACAGCCATAATCAGCAATTGTGTACATTTGAGCTGAATGTGTCAAAATCTTAAAAATTAACAGGTGCCCAAGCAATTTCATGCTAGAATCATCATCCGGATGCCAAAATAAACTAAATACAGCAAAATATTTGAGTGCACAACGTTTGGTTTAGGTTTGACAGCCATAATCACCTTTTTATTGCTTTAAATGCGTTTTTAGCGCATGATTGTACATTTGAGCTGAATGTGTCAAAATCTTAAAAATTAACAGGTGCCCAAGCAATTTCATGTTAGAATCATCATCCGGATGCCAAAATAAACTAAATACAGCAAAAGATTTGAGTGCACAACGTTTGGTTTAGATTTGACAGCCATAATCAGCAATTGTGTACATTTGAGCTGAATGTGTCAAAATCTTAAAAATTAACAGGTGCCCAAGCAATTTCATGCTAGAATCATCATCCGGATGCCAAAATAAACTAAATACAGCAAAAGATTTGAGTGCACAACGTTTGGTTTAGGTTTGACAGCCATAATCACCTTTTTATTGCTTTAAATGCGTTTTTAGCGCATGATTGTACATTTGAGCTGAATGTGTCAAAATCTTAAAAATTAACAGGTGCCCAAGCAATTTCATGCTAGAATCATCATCCGGATGCCAAAATAAACTAAATACAGCAAAAGATTTGAGTGCGCAACGTTTGGTTTAGATTTGACAGCCATAATCAGCAATTGTGTACATTTGAGCTGAATGTGTCAAAATCTTAAAAATTAACAGGTGCCCAAGCAATTTCATGCGAGAATCATCATCCGGATGCCAAAATAAACTAAATACAGCAAAAGATTTGAGTGCACAACGTTTGGTTTAGGTTTGACAGCCATAATCACCTTTTTATTGCTTTAAATGCGTTTTTAGCGCATGATTGTACATTTGAGCTGAATGTGTCAAAATCTTAAAAATTAACAGGTGCCCAAGCAATTTCATGCTAGAATCATCATCCGGATGCCAAAATAAACTAAATACAGCAAAAGATTTGAGTGCACAACGTTTGGTTTAGGTTTGACAGCCATAATCACCTTTTTATTGCTTTAAATGCGTTTTTAGCGCATGATTGTACATTTGAGCTGAATGTGTCAAAATCTTAAAAATTAACAGGTGCCCAAGCAATTTCATGCTAGAATCATCATCCGGATGCCAAAATAAACTAAATACAGCAAAAGATTTGAGTGCACAACGTTTGGTTTAGATTTGACAGCCATAATCAGCAATTGTGTACATTTGAGCTGAATGTGTCAAAATCTTAAAAATTAACAGGTGCCCAAGCAATTTCATGCTAGAATCATCATCCGGATGCCAAAATAAACTAAATACAGCAAAAGATTTGAGTGCACAACGTTTGGTTTAGGTTTGACAGCCATAATCACCTTTTTATTGCTTTAAATGCGTTTTTAGCGCATGATTGTACATTTGAGCTGAATGTGTCAAAATCTTAAAAATTAACAGGTGCCCAAGCAATTTCATGCTAGAATCATCATCCGGAGGCCAAAATAAACTAAATACAGCAAAAGATTTGAGTGCACAACGTTTGGTTTAGATTTGACAGCCATAATCAGCAATTGTGTACATTTGAGCTGAATGTGTCAAAATCTTAAAAATTAACAGGTGCCCAAGCAATTTCATGCTAGAATCATCATCCGGATGCCAAAATAAACTAAATACAGCAAAAGATTTGAGTGCACAACGTTTGGTTTAGATTTGACAGCCATAATCAGCAATTGTGTACATTTGAGCTGAATGTGTCAAAATCTTAAAAATTAACAGGTGCCCAAGCAATTTCATGCTAGAATCATCATCCGGATGCCAAAATAAACTAAATACAGCAAAAGATTTGAGTGCACAACGTTTGGTTTAGGTTTGACAGCCATAATCACCTTTTTATTGCTTTAAATGCGTTTTTAGCGCATGATTGTACATTTGAGCTGAATGTGTCAAAATCTTAAAAATTAACAGGTGCCCAAGCAATTTCATGCTAGAATCATCATCCGGATGCCAAAATAAACTAAATACAGCAAAAGATTTGAGTGCACAACGTTTGGTTTAGATTTGACAGCCATAATCAGCAATTGTGTACATTTGAGCTGAATGTGTCAAAATCTTAAAAATTAACAGGTGCCCAAGCAATTTCATGCTAGAATCATCATCCGGATGCCAAAATAAACTAAATACAGCAAAAGATTTGAGTGCACAACGTTTGGTTTAGGTTTGACAGCCATAATCACCTTTTTATTGCTTTAAATGCGTTTTTAGCGCATGATTGTACATTTGAGCTGAATGTGTCAAAATCTTAAAAATTAACAGGTGCCCAAGCAATTTCATGCTAGAATCATCATCCGGATGCCAAAATAAACTAAATACAGCAAAAGATTTGAGTGCACAACGTTTGGTTTAGATTTGACAGCCATAATCAGCAATTGTGTACATTTGAGCTGAATGTGTCAAAATCTTAAAAATTAACAGGTGCCCAAGCAATTTCATGCTAGAATCATCATCCGGATGCCAAAATAAACTAAATACAGCAAAAGATTTGAGTGCACAACGTTTGGTTTAGGTTTGACAGCCATAATCACCTTTTTATTGCTTTAAATGCGTTTTTAGCGCATGATTGTACATTTGAGCTGAATGTGTCAAAATCTTAAAAATTAACAGGTGCCCAAGCAATTTCATGCTAGAATCATCATCCGGATGCCAAAATAAACTAAATACAGCAAAAGATTTGAGTGCACAACGTTTGGTTTAGATTTGACAGCCATAATCAGCAATTGTGTACATTTGAGCTGAATGTGTCAAAATCTTAAAAATTAACAGGTGCCCAAGCAATTTCATGCTAGAATCATCATCCGGATGCCAAAATAAACTAAATACAGCAAAAGATTTGAGTGCACAACGTTTGGTTTAGGTTTGACAGCCATAATCACCTTTTTATTGCTTTAAATGCGTTTTTAGCGCATGATTGTACATTTGAGCTGAATGTGTCAAAATCTTAAAAATTAACAGGTGCCCAAGCAATTTCATGCTAGAATCATCATCCGGAGGCCAAAATAAACTAAATACAGCAAAAGATTTGAGTGCACAACGTTTGGTTTAGATTTGACAGCCATAATCAGCAATTGTGTACATTTGAGCTGAATGTGTCAAAATCTTAAAAATTAACAGGTGCCCAAGCAATTTCATGCTAGAATCATCATCCGGATGCCAAAATAAACTAAATACAGCAAAAGATTTGAGTGCACAACGTTTGGTTTAGATTTGACAGCCATAATCAGCAATTGTGTACATTTGAGCTGAATGTGTCAAAATCTTAAAAATTAACAGGTGCCCAAGCAATTTCATGCTAGAATCATCATCCGGATGCCAAAATAAACTAAATACAGCAAAAGATTTGAGTGCACAACGTTTGGTTTAGGTTTGACAGCCATAATCACCTTTTTATTGCTTTAAATGCGTTTTTAGCGCATGATTGTACATTTGAGCTGAATGTGTCAAAATCTTAAAAATTAACAGGTGCCCAAGCAATTTCATGCTAGAATCATCATCCGGATGCCAAAATAAACTAAATACAGCAAAAGATTTGAGTGCACAACGTTTGGTTTAGATTTGACAGCCATAATCAGCGATTGTGTACATTTGAGCTGAATGTGTCAAAATCTTAAAAATTAACAGGTGCCCAAGCAATTTCATGCTAGAATCATCATCCGGATGCCAAAATAAACTAAATACAGCAAAAGATTTGAGTGCACAACGTTTGGTTTAGGTTTGACAGCCATAATCACCTTTTTATTGCTTTAAATGCGTTTTTAGCGCATGATTGTACATTTGAGCTGAATGTGTCAAAATCTTAAAAATTAACAGGTGCCCAAGCAATTTCATGCTAGAATCATCATCCGGATGCCAAAATAAACTAAATACAGCAAAAGATTTGAGTGCACAACGTTTGGTTTAGATTTGACAGCCATAATCAGCAATTGTGTACATTTGAGCTGAATGTGTCAAAATCTTAAAAATTAACAGGTGCCCAAGCAATTTCATGCTAGAATCATCATCCGGATGCCAAAATAAACTAAATACAGCAAAAGATTTGAGTGCACAACGTTTGGTTTAGGTTTGACAGCCATAATCACCTTTTTATTGCTTTAAATGCGTTTTTAGCGCATGATTGTACATTTGAGCTGAATGTGTCAAAATCTTAAAAATTAACAGGTGCCCAAGCAATTTCATGCTAGAATCATCATCCGGATGCCAAAACAAACTAAATACAGCAAAAGATTTGAGTGCACAACGTTTGGTTTAGATTTGACAGCCATAATCAGCAATTGTGTACATTTGAGCTGAATGTGTCAAAATCTTAAAAATTAACAGGTGCCCAAGCAATTTCATGCTAGAATCATCATCCGGATGCCAAAATAAACTAAATACAGCAAAATATTTGAGTGCACAACGTTTGGTTTAGGTTTGACAGCCATAATCACCTTTTTATTGCTTTAAATGCGTTTTTAGCGCATGATTGTACATTTGAGCTGAATGTGTCAAAATCTTAAAAATTAACAGGTGCCCAAGCAATTTCATGTTAGAATCATCATCCGGATGCCAAAATAAACTAAATACAGCAAAAGATTTGAGTGCACAACGTTTGGTTTAGATTTGACAGCCATAATCAGCAATTGTGTACATTTGAGCTGAATGTGTCAAAATCTTAAAAATTAACAGGTGCCCAAGCAATTTCATGCTAGAATCATCATCCGGATGCCAAAATAAACTAAATACAGCAAAAGATTTGAGTGCACAACGTTTGGTTTAGGTTTGACAGCCATAATCACCTTTTTATTGCTTTAAATGCGTTTTTAGCGCATGATTGTACATTTGAGCTGAATGTGTCAAAATCTTAAAAATTAACAGGTGCCCAAGCAATTTCATGCTAGAATCATCATCCGGATGCCAAAATAAACTAAATACAGCAAAAGATTTGAGTGCACAACGTTTGGTTTAGATTTGACAGCCATAATCAGCGATTGTGTACATTTGAGCTGAATGTGTCAAAATCTTAAAAATTAACAGGTGCCCAAGCAATTTCATGCTAGAATCATCATCCGGATGCCAAAATAAACTAAATACAGCAAAAGATTTGAGTGCACAACGTTTGGTTTAGGTTTGACAGCCATAATCACCTTTTTATTGCTTTAAATGCGTTTTTAGCGCATGATTGTACATTTGAGCTGAATGTGTCAAAATCTTAAAAATTAACAGGTGCCCAAGCAATTTCATGCTAGAATCATCATCCGGATGCCAAAATAAACTAAATACAGCAAAAGATTTGAGTGCACAACGTTTGGTTTAGATTTGACAGCCATAATCAGCAATTGTGTACATTTGAGCTGAATGTGTCAAAATCTTAAAAATTAACAGGTGCCCAAGCAATTTCATGCTAGAATCATCATCCGGATGCCAAAATAAACTAAATACAGCAAAAGATTTGAGTGCACAACGTTTGGTTTAGGTTTGACAGCCATAATCACCTTTTTATTGCTTTAAATGCGTTTTTAGCGCATGATTGTACATTTGAGCTGAATGTGTCAAAATCTTAAAAATTAACAGGTGCCCAAGCAATTTCATGCTAGAATCATCATCCGGATGCCAAAACAAACTAAATACAGCAAAAGATTTGAGTGCACAACGTTTGGTTTAGATTTGACAGCCATAATCAGCAATTGTGTACATTTGAGCTGAATGTGTCAAAATCTTAAAAATTAACAGGTGCCCAAGCAATTTCATGCTAGAATCATCATCCGGATGCCAAAATAAACTAAATACAGCAAAAGATTTGAGTGCACAACGTTTGGTTTAGGTTTGACAGCCATAATCACCTTTTTATTGCTTTAAATGCGTTTTTAGCGCATGATTGTACATTTGAGCTGAATGTGTCAAAATCTTAAAAATTAACAGGTGCCCAAGCAATTTCATGCTAGAATCATCATCCGGATGCCAAAATAAACTAAATACAGCAAAAGATTTGAGTGCGCAACGTTTGGTTTAGATTTGACAGCCATAATCAGCAATTGTGTACATTTGAGCTGAATGTGTCAAAATCTTAAAAATTAACAGGTGCCCAAGCAATTTCATGCGAGAATCATCATCCGGATGCCAAAATAAACTAAATACAGCAAAAGATTTGAGTGCACAACGTTTGGTTTAGGTTTGACAGCCATAATCACCTTTTTATTGCTTTAAATGCGTTTTTAGCGCATGATTGTACATTTGAGCTGAATGTGTCAAAATCTTAAAAATTAACAGGTGCCCAAGCAATTTCATGCTAGAATCATCATCCGGATGCCAAAATAAACTAAATACAGCAAAAGATTTGAGTGCACAACGTTTGGTTTAGATTTGACAGCCATAATCAGCAATTGTGTACATTTGAGCTGAATGTGTCAAAATCTTAAAAATTAACAGGTGCCCAAGCAATTTCATGCTAGAATCATCATCCGGATGCCAAAATAAACTAAATACAGCAAAAGATTTGAGTGCACAACGTTTGGTTTAGGTTTGACAGCCATAATCACCTTTTTATTGCTTTAAATGCGTTTTTAGCGCATGATTGTACATTTGAGCTGAATGTGTCAAAATCTTAAAAATTAACAGGTGCCCAAGCAATTTCATGCTAGAATCATCATCCGGATGCCAAAATAAACTAAATACAGCAAAAGATTTGAGTGCACAACGTTTGGTTTAGATTTGACAGCCATAATCAGCAATTGTGTACATTTGAGCTGAATGTGTCAAAATCTTAAAAATTAACAGGTGCCCAAGCAATTTCATGCTAGAATCATCATCCGGATGCCAAAATAAACTAAATACAGCAAAAGATTTGAGTGCACAACGTTTGGTTTAGGTTTGACAGCCATAATCACCTTTTTATTGCTTTAAATGCGTTTTTAGCGCATGATTGTACATTTGAGCTGAATGTGTCAAAATCTTAAAAATTAACAGGTGCCCAAGCAATTTCATGCTAGAATCATCATCCGGATGCCAAAATAAACTAAATACAGCAAAAGATTTGAGTGCACAACGTTTGGTTTAGATTTGACAGCCATAATCAGCGATTGTGTACATTTGAGCTGAATGTGTCAAAATCTTAAAAATTAACAGGTGCCCAAGCAATTTCATGCTAGAATCATCATCCGGATGCCAAAATAAACTAAATACAGCAAAAGATTTGAGTGCACAACGTTTGGTTTAGGTTTGACAGCCATAATCACCTTTTTATTGCTTTAAATGCGTTTTTAGCGCATGATTGTACATTTGAGCTGAATGTGTCAAAATCTTAAAAATTAACAGGTGCCCAAGCAATTTCATGCTAGAATCATCATCCGGATGCCAAAATAAACTAAATACAGCAAAAGATTTGAGTGCACAACGTTTGGTTTAGATTTGACAGCCATAATCAGCAATTGTGTACATTTGAGCTGAATGTGTCAAAATCTTAAAAATTAACAGGTGCCCAAGCAATTTCATGCTAGAATCATCATCCGGATGCCAAAATAAACTAAATACAGCAAAAGATTTGAGTGCACAACGTTTGGTTTAGGTTTGACAGCCATAATCACCTTTTTATTGCTTTAAATGCGTTTTTAGCGCATGATTGTACATTTGAGCTGAATGTGTCAAAATCTTAAAAATTAACAGGTGCCCAAGCAATTTCATGCTAGAATCATCATCCGGATGCCAAAACAAACTAAATACAGCAAAAGATTTGAGTGCACGTTTGGTTTAGATTTGACAGCCATAATCAGCAATTGTGTACATTTGAGCTGAATGTGTCAAAATCTTAAAAATTAACAGGTGCCCAAGCAATTTCATGCTAGAATCATCATCCGGATGCCAAAATAAACTAAATACAGCAAAATATTTGAGTGCACAACGTTTGGTTTAGGTTTGACAGCCATAATCACCTTTTTATTGCTTTAAATGCGTTTTTAGCGCATGATTGTACATTTGAGCTGAATGTGTCAAAATCTTAAAAATTAACAGGTGCCCAAGCAATTTCATGTTAGAATCATCATCCGGATGCCAAAATAAACTAAATACAGCAAAAGATTTGAGTGCACAACGTTTGGTTTAGATTTGACAGCCATAATCAGCAATTGTGTACATTTGAGCTGAATGTGTCAAAATCTTAAAAATTAACAGGTGCCCAAGCAATTTCATGCTAGAATCATCATCCGGATGCCAAAATAAACTAAATACAGCAAAAGATTTGAGTGCACAACGTTTGGTTTAGGTTTGACAGCCATAATCACCTTTTTATTGCTTTAAATGCGTTTTTAGCGCATGATTGTACATTTGAGCTGAATGTGTCAAAATCTTAAAAATTAACAGGTGCCCAAGCAATTTCATGCTAGAATCATCATCCGGATGCCAAAATAAACTAAATACAGCAAAAGATTTGAGTGCACAACGTTTGGTTTAGATTTGACAGCCATAATCAGCGATTGTGTACATTTGAGCTGAATGTGTCAAAATCTTAAAAATTAACAGGTGCCCAAGCAATTTCATGCTAGAATCATCATCCGGATGCCAAAATAAACTAAATACAGCAAAAGATTTGAGTGCACAACGTTTGGTTTAGGTTTGACAGCCATAATCACCTTTTTATTGCTTTAAATGCGTTTTTAGCGCATGATTGTACATTTGAGCTGAATGTGTCAAAATCTTAAAAATTAACAGGTGCCCAAGCAATTTCATGCTAGAATCATCATCCGGATGCCAAAATAAACTAAATACAGCAAAAGATTTGAGTGCACAACGTTTGGTTTAGATTTGACAGCCATAATCAGCAATTGTGTACATTTGAGCTGAATGTGTCAAAATCTTAAAAATTAACAGGTGCCCAAGCAATTTCATGCTAGAATCATCATCCGGATGCCAAAATAAACTAAATACAGCAAAAGATTTGAGTGCACAACGTTTGGTTTAGGTTTGACAGCCATAATCACCTTTTTATTGCTTTAAATGCGTTTTTAGCGCATGATTGTACATTTGAGCTGAATGTGTCAAAATCTTAAAAATTAACAGGTGCCCAAGCAATTTCATGCTAGAATCATCATCCGGATGCCAAAACAAACTAAATACAGCAAAAGATTTGAGTGCACAACGTTTGGTTTAGATTTGACAGCCATAATCAGCAATTGTGTACATTTGAGCTGAATGTGTCAAAATCTTAAAAATTAACAGGTGCCCAAGCAATTTCATGCTAGAATCATCATCCGGATGCCAAAATAAACTAAATACAGCAAAATATTTGAGTGCACAACGTTTGGTTTAGGTTTGACAGCCATAATCACCTTTTTATTGCTTTAAATGCGTTTTTAGCGCATGATTGTACATTTGAGCTGAATGTGTCAAAATCTTAAAAATTAACAGGTGCCCAAGCAATTTCATGTTAGAATCATCATCCGGATGCCAAAATAAACTAAATACAGCAAAAGATTTGAGTGCACAACGTTTGGTTTAGATTTGACAGCCATAATCAGCAATTGTGTACATTTGAGCTGAATGTGTCAAAATCTTAAAAATTAACAGGTGCCCAAGCAATTTCATGCTAGAATCATCATCCGGATGCCAAAATAAACTAAATACAGCAAAAGATTTGAGTGCACAACGTTTGGTTTAGGTTTGACAGCCATAATCACCTTTTTATTGCTTTAAATGCGTTTTTAGCGCATGATTGTACATTTGAGCTGAATGTGTCAAAATCTTAAAAATTAACAGGTGCCCAAGCAATTTCATGCTAGAATCATCATCCGGATGCCAAAATAAACTAAATACAGCAAAAGATTTGAGTGCGCAACGTTTGGTTTAGATTTGACAGCCATAATCAGCAATTGTGTACATTTGAGCTGAATGTGTCAAAATCTTAAAAATTAACAGGTGCCCAAGCAATTTCATGCGAGAATCATCATCCGGATGCCAAAATAAACTAAATACAGCAAAAGATTTGAGTGCACAACGTTTGGTTTAGGTTTGACAGCCATAATCACCTTTTTATTGCTTTAAATGCGTTTTTAGCGCATGATTGTACATTTGAGCTGAATGTGTCAAAATCTTAAAAATTAACAGGTGCCCAAGCAATTTCATGCTAGAATCATCATCCGGATGCCAAAATAAACTAAATACAGCAAAAGATTTGAGTGCACAACGTTTGGTTTAGATTTGACAGCCATAATCAGCAATTGTGTACATTTGAGCTGAATGTGTCAAAATCTTAAAAATTAACAGGTGCCCAAGCAATTTCATGCTAGAATCATCATCCGGATGCCAAAATAAACTAAATACAGCAAAAGATTTGAGTGCACAACGTTTGGTTTAGGTTTGACAGCCATAATCACCTTTTTATTGCTTTAAATGCGTTTTTAGCGCATGATTGTACATTTGAGCTGAATGTGTCAAAATCTTAAAAATTAACAGGTGCCCAAGCAATTTCATGCTAGAATCATCATCCGGATGCCAAAATAAACTAAATACAGCAAAAGATTTGAGTGCACAACGTTTGGTTTAGATTTGACAGCCATAATCAGCAATTGTGTACATTTGAGCTGAATGTGTCAAAATCTTAAAAATTAACAGGTGCCCAAGCAATTTCATGCTAGAATCATCATCCGGATGCCAAAATAAACTAAATACAGCAAAAGATTTGAGTGCACAACGTTTGGTTTAGGTTTGACAGCCATAATCACCTTTTTATTGCTTTAAATGCGTTTTTAGCGCATGATTGTACATTTGAGCTGAATGTGTCAAAATCTTAAAAATTAACAGGTGCCCAAGCAATTTCATGCTAGAATCATCATCCGGAGGCCAAAATAAACTAAATACAGCAAAAGATTTGAGTGCACAACGTTTGGTTTAGATTTGACAGCCATAATCAGCAATTGTGTACATTTGAGCTGAATGTGTCAAAATCTTAAAAATTAACAGGTGCCCAAGCAATTTCATGCTAGAATCATCATCCGGATGCCAAAATAAACTAAATACAGCAAAAGATTTGAGTGCACAACGTTTGGTTTAGATTTGACAGCCATAATCAGCAATTGTGTACATTTGAGCTGAATGTGTCAAAATCTTAAAAATTAACAGGTGCCCAAGCAATTTCATGCTAGAATCATCATCCGGATGCCAAAATAAACTAAATACAGCAAAAGATTTCAGTGCACAACGTTTGGTTTAGGTTTGACAGCCATAATCACCTTTTTATTGCTTTAAATGCGTTTTTAGCGCATGATTGTACATTTGAGCTGAATGTGTCAAAATCTTAAAAATTAACAGGTGCCCAAGCAATTTCATGCTAGAATCATCATCCGGATGCCAAAATAAACTAAATACAGCAAAAGATTTGAGTGCACAACGTTTGGTTTAGATTTGACAGCCATAATCAGCGATTGTGTACATTTGAGCTGAATGTGTCAAAATCTTAAAAATTAACAGGTGCCCAAGCAATTTCATGCTAGAATCATCATCCGGATGCCAAAATAAACTAAATACAGCAAAAGATTTGAGTGCACAACGTTTGGTTTAGGTTTGACAGCCATAATCACCTTTTTATTGCTTTAAATGCGTTTTTAGCGCATGATTGTACATTTGAGCTGAATGTGTCAAAATCTTAAAAATTAACAGGTGCCCAAGCAATTTCATGCTAGAATCATCATCCGGATGCCAAAATAAACTAAATACAGCAAAAGATTTGAGTGCACAACGTTTGGTTTAGATTTGACAGCCATAATCAGCAATTGTGTACATTTGAGCTGAATGTGTCAAAATCTTAAAAATTAACAGGTGCCCAAGCAATTTCATGCTAGAATCATCATCCGGATGCCAAAATAAACTAAATACAGCAAAAGATTTGAGTGCACAACGTTTGGTTTAGGTTTGACAGCCATAATCACCTTTTTATTGCTTTAAATGCGTTTTTAGCGCATGATTGTACATTTGAGCTGAATGTGTCAAAATCTTAAAAATTAACAGGTGCCCAAGCAATTTCATGCTAGAATCATCATCCGGATGCCAAAACAAACTAAATACAGCAAAAGATTTGAGTGCACAACGTTTGGTTTAGATTTGACAGCCATAATCAGCAATTGTGTACATTTGAGCTGAATGTGTCAAAATCTTAAAAATTAACAGGTGCCCAAGCAATTTCATGCTAGAATCATCATCCGGATGCCAAAATAAACTAAATACAGCAAAATATTTGAGTGCACAACGTTTGGTTTAGGTTTGACAGCCATAATCACCTTTTTATTGCTTTAAATGCGTTTTTAGCGCATGATTGTACATTTGAGCTGAATGTGTCAAAATCTTAAAAATTAACAGGTGCCCAAGCAATTTCATGTTAGAATCATCATCCGGATGCCAAAATAAACTAAATACAGCAAAAGATTTGAGTGCACAACGTTTGGTTTAGATTTGACAGCCATAATCAGCAATTGTGTACATTTGAGCTGAATGTGTCAAAATCTTAAAAATTAACAGGTGCCCAAGCAATTTCATGCTAGAATCATCATCCGGATGCCAAAATAAACTAAATACAGCAAAAGATTTGAGTGCACAACGTTTGGTTTAGGTTTGACAGCCATAATCACCTTTTTATTGCTTTAAATGCGTTTTTAGCGCATGATTGTACATTTGAGCTGAATGTGTCAAAATCTTAAAAATTAACAGGTGCCCAAGCAATTTCATGCTAGAATCATCATCCGGATGCCAAAATAAACTAAATACAGCAAAAGATTTGAGTGCGCAACGTTTGGTTTAGATTTGACAGCCATAATCAGCAATTGTGTACATTTGAGCTGAATGTGTCAAAATCTTAAAAATTAACAGGTGCCCAAGCAATTTCATGCGAGAATCATCATCCGGATGCCAAAATAAACTAAATACAGCAAAAGATTTGAGTGCACAACGTTTGGTTTAGGTTTGACAGCCATAATCACCTTTTTATTGCTTTAAATGCGTTTTTAGCGCATGATTGTACATTTGAGCTGAATGTGTCAAAATCTTAAAAATTAACAGGTGCCCAAGCAATTTCATGCTAGAATCATCATCCGGATGCCAAAATAAACTAAATACAGCAAAAGATTTGAGTGCACAACGTTTGGTTTAGATTTGACAGCCATAATCAGCAATTGTGTACATTTGAGCTGAATGTGTCAAAATCTTAAAAATTAACAGGTGCCCAAGCAATTTCATGCTAGAATCATCATCCGGATGCCAAAATAAACTAAATACAGCAAAAGATTTGAGTGCACAACGTTTGGTTTAGGTTTGACAGCCATAATCACCTTTTTATTGCTTTAAATGCGTTTTTAGCGCATGATTGTACATTTGAGCTGAATGTGTCAAAATCTTAAAAATTAACAGGTGCCCAAGCAATTTCATGCTAGAATCATCATCCGGATGCCAAAATAAACTAAATACAGCAAAAGATTTGAGTGCACAACGTTTGGTTTAGATTTGACAGCCATAATCAGCAATTGTGTACATTTGAGCTGAATGTGTCAAAATCTTAAAAATTAACAGGTGCCCAAGCAATTTCATGCTAGAATCATCATCCGGATGCCAAAATAAACTAAATACAGCAAAAGATTTGAGTGCACAACGTTTGGTTTAGGTTTGACAGCCATAATCACCTTTTTATTGCTTTAAATGCGTTTTTAGCGCATGATTGTACATTTGAGCTGAATGTGTCAAAATCTTAAAAATTAACAGGTGCCCAAGCAATTTCATGCTAGAATCATCATCCGGAGGCCAAAATAAACTAAATACAGCAAAAGATTTGAGTGCACAACGTTTGGTTTAGATTTGACAGCCATAATCAGCAATTGTGTACATTTGAGCTGAATGTGTCAAAATCTTAAAAATTAACAGGTGCCCAAGCAATTTCATGCTAGAATCATCATCCGGATGCCAAAATAAACTAAATACAGCAAAAGATTTGAGTGCACAACGTTTGGTTTAGATTTGACAGCCATAATCAGCAATTGTGTACATTTGAGCTGAATGTGTCAAAATCTTAAAAATTAACAGGTGCCCAAGCAATTTCATACTAGAATCATCATCCGGATGCCAAAATAAACTAAATACAGCAAAAGATTTGAGTGCACAACGTTTGGTTTAGGTTTGACAGCCATAATCACCTTTTTATTGCTTTAAATGCGTTTTTAGCGCATGATTGTACATTTGAGCTGAATGTGTCAAAATCTTAAAAATTAACAGGTGCCCAAGCAATTTCATGCTAGAATCATCATCCGGATGCCAAAATAAACTAAATACAGCAAAAGATTTGAGTGCACAACGTTTGGTTTAGGTTTGACAGCCATAATCACCTTTTTATTGCTTTAAATGCGTTTTTAGCGCATGATTGTACATTTGAGCTGAATGTGTCAAAATCTTAAAAATTAACAGGTGCCCAAGCAATTTCATGCTAGAATCATCATCCGGATGCCAAAATAAACTAAATACAGCAAAAGATTTGAGTGCGCAACGTTTGGTTTAGATTTGACAGCCATAATCAGCAATTGTGTACATTTGAGCTGAATGTGTCAAAATCTTAAAAATTAACAGGTGCCCAAGCAATTTCATGCGAGAATCATCATCCGGATGCCAAAATAAACTAAATACAGCAAAAGATTTGAGTGCACGTTTGGTTTAGGTTTGACAGCCATAATCACCTTTTTATTGCTTTAAATGCGTTTTTAGCGCATGATTGTACATTTGAGCTGAATGTGTCAAAATCTTAAAAATTAACAGGTGCCCAAGCAATTTCATGCTAGAATCATCATCCGGATGCCAAAATAAACTAAATACAGCAAAAGATTTGAGTGCACAACGTTTGGTTTAGATTTGACAGCCATAATCAGCAATTGTGTACATTTGAGCTGAATGTGTCAAAATCTTAAAAATTAACAGGTGCCCAAGCAATTTCATGCTAGAATCATCATCCGGATGCCAAAATAAACTAAATACAGCAAAAGATTTGAGTGCACAACGTTTGGTTTAGGTTTGACAGCCATAATCACCTTTTTATTGCTTTAAATGCGTTTTTAGCGCATGATTGTACATTTGAGCTGAATGTGTCAAAATCTTAAAAATTAACAGGTGCCCAAGCAATTTCATGCTAGAATCATCATCCGGATGCCAAAATAAACTAAATACAGCAAAAGATTTGAGTGCACAACGTTTGGTTTAGATTTGACAGCCATAATCAGCAATTGTGTACATTTGAGCTGAATGTGTCAAAATCTTAAAAATTAACAGGTGCCCAAGCAATTTCATGCTAGAATCATCATCCGGATGCCAAAATAAACTAAATACAGCAAAAGATTTGAGTGCACAACGTTTGGTTTAGGTTTGACAGCCATAATCACCTTTTTATTGCTTTAAATGCGTTTTTAGCGCATGATTGTACATTTGAGCTGAATGTGTCAAAATCTTAAAAATTAACAGGTGCCCAAGCAATTTCATGCTAGAATCATCATCCGGAGGCCAAAATAAACTAAATACAGCAAAAGATTTGAGTGCACAACGTTTGGTTTAGATTTGACAGCCATAATCAGCAATTGTGTACATTTGAGCTGAATGTGTCAAAATCTTAAAAATTAACAGGTGCCCAAGCAATTTCATGCTAGAATCATCATCCGGATGCCAAAATAAACTAAATACAGCAAAAGATTTGAGTGCACAACGTTTGGTTTAGATTTGACAGCCATAATCAGCAATTGTGTACATTTGAGCTGAATGTGTCAAAATCTTAAAAATTAACAGGTGCCCAAGCAATTTCATGCTAGAATCATCATCCGGATGCCAAAATAAACTAAATACAGCAAAAGATTTGAGTGCACAACGTTTGGTTTAGGTTTGACAGCCATAATCACCTTTTTATTGCTTTAAATGCGTTTTTAGCGCATGATTGTACATTTGAGCTGAATGTGTCAAAATCTTAAAAATTAACAGGTGCCCAAGCAATTTCATGCTAGAATCATCATCCGGATGCCAAAATAAACTAAATACAGCAAAAGATTTGAGTGCACAACGTTTGGTTTAGATTTGACAGCCATAATCAGCAATTGTGTACATTTGAGCTGAATGTGTCAAAATCTTAAAAATTAACAGGTGCCCAAGCAATTTCATGCTAGAATCATCATCCGGATGCCAAAATAAACTAAATACAGAAAAAGATTTGAGTGCACAACGTTTGGTTTAGGTTTGACAGCCATAATCACCTTTTTATTGCTTTAAATGCGTTTTTAGCGCATGATTGTACATTTGAGCTGAATGTGTCAAAATCTTAAAAATTAACAGGTGCCCAAGCAATTTCATGCTAGAATCATCATCCGGATGCCAAAATAAACTAAATACAGCAAAAGATTTGAGTGCACAACGTTTGGTTTAGATTTGACAGCCATAATCAGCAATTGTGTACATTTGAGCTGAATGTGTCAAAATCTTAAAAATTAACAGGTGCCCAAGCAATTTCATGCTAGAATCATCATCCGGATGCCAAAATAAACTAAATACAGCAAAAGATTTGAGTGCACAACGTTTGGTTTAGGTTTGACAGCCATAATCACCTTTTTATTGCTTTAAATGCGTTTTTAGCGCATGATTGTACATTTGAGCTGAATGTGTCAAAATCTTAAAAATTAACAGGTGCCCAAGCAATTTCATGCTAGAATCATCATCCGGATGCCAAAATAAACTAAATACAGCAAAAGATTTGAGTGCGCAACGTTTGGTTTAGATTTGACAGCCATAATCAGCAATTGTGTACATTTGAGCTGAATGTGTCAAAATCTTAAAAATTAACAGGTGCCCAAGCAATTTCATGCGAGAATCATCATCCGGATGCCAAAATAAACTAAATACAGCAAAAGATTTGAGTGCACAACGTTTGGTTTAGGTTTGACAGCCATAATCACCTTTTTATTGCTTTAAATGCGTTTTTAGCGCATGATTGTACATTTGAGCTGAATGTGTCAAAATCTTAAAAATTAACAGGTGCCCAAGCAATTTCATGCTAGAATCATCATCCGGATGCCAAAATAAACTAAATACAGCAAAAGATTTGAGTGCACAACGTTTGGTTTAGATTTGACAGCCATAATCAGCAATTGTGTACATTTGAGCTGAATGTGTCAAAATCTTAAAAATTAACAGGTGCCCAAGCAATTTCATGCTAGAATCATCATCCGGATGCCAAAATAAACTAAATACAGCAAAAGATTTGAGTGCACAACGTTTGGTTTAGGTTTGACAGCCATAATCACCTTTTTATTGCTTTAAATGCGTTTTTAGCGCATGATTGTACATTTGAGCTGAATGTGTCAAAATCTTAAAAATTAACAGGTGCCCAAGCAATTTCATGCTAGAATCATCATCCGGATGCCAAAATAAACTAAATACAGCAAAAGATTTGAGTGCACAACGTTTGGTTTAGATTTGACAGCCATAATCAGCAATTGTGTACATTTGAGCTGAATGTGTCAAAATCTTAAAAATTAACAGGTGCCCAAGCAATTTCATGCTAGAATCATCATCCGGATGCCAAAATAAACTAAATACAGCAAAAGATTTGAGTGCACAACGTTTGGTTTAGGTTTGACAGCCATAATCACCTTTTTATTGCTTTAAATGCGTTTTTAGCGCATGATTGTACATTTGAGCTGAATGTGTCAAAATCTTAAAAATTAACAGGTGCCCAAGCAATTTCATGCTAGAATCATCATCCGGAGGCCAAAATAAACTAAATACAGCAAAAGATTTGAGTGCACAACGTTTGGTTTAGATTTGACAGCCATAATCAGCAATTGTGTACATTTGAGCTGAATGTGTCAAAATCTTAAAAATTAACAGGTGCCCAAGCAATTTCATGCTAGAATCATCATCCGGATGCCAAAATAAACTAAATACAGCAAAAGATTTGAGTGCACAACGTTTGGTTTAGATTTGACAGCCATAATCAGCAATTGTGTACATTTGAGCTGAATGTGTCAAAATCTTAAAAATTAACAGGTGCCCAAGCAATTTCATGCTAGAATCATCATCCGGATGCCAAAATAAACTAAATACAGCAAAAGATTTCAGTGCACAACGTTTGGTTTAGGTTTGACAGCCATAATCACCTTTTTATTGCTTTAAATGCGTTTTTAGCGCATGATTGTACATTTGAGCTGAATGTGTCAAAATCTTAAAAATTAACAGGTGCCCAAGCAATTTCATGCTAGAATCATCATCCGGATGCCAAAATAAACTAAATACAGCAAAAGATTTGAGTGCACAACGTTTGGTTTAGATTTGACAGCCATAATCAGCGATTGTGTACATTTGAGCTGAATGTGTCAAAATCTTAAAAATTAACAGGTGCCCAAGCAATTTCATGCTAGAATCATCATCCGGATGCCAAAATAAACTAAATACAGCAAAAGATTTGAGTGCACAACGTTTGGTTTAGGTTTGACAGCCATAATCACCTTTTTATTGCTTTAAATGCGTTTTTAGCGCATGATTGTACATTTGAGCTGAATGTGTCAAAATCTTAAAAATTAACAGGTGCCCAAGCAATTTCATGCTAGAATCATCATCCGGATGCCAAAATAAACTAAATACAGCAAAAGATTTGAGTGCACAACGTTTGGTTTAGATTTGACAGCCATAATCAGCAATTGTGTACATTTGAGCTGAATGTGTCAAAATCTTAAAAATTAACAGGTGCCCAAGCAATTTCATGCTAGAATCATCATCCGGATGCCAAAATAAACTAAATACAGCAAAAGATTTGAGTGCACAACGTTTGGTTTAGGTTTGACAGCCATAATCACCTTTTTATTGCTTTAAATGCGTTTTTAGCGCATGATTGTACATTTGAGCTGAATGTGTCAAAATCTTAAAAATTAACAGGTGCCCAAGCAATTTCATGCTAGAATCATCATCCGGATGCCAAAACAAACTAAATACAGCAAAAGATTTGAGTGCACAACGTTTGGTTTAGATTTGACAGCCATAATCAGCAATTGTGTACATTTGAGCTGAATGTGTCAAAATCTTAAAAATTAACAGGTGCCCAAGCAATTTCATGCTAGAATCATCATCCGGATGCCAAAATAAACTAAATACAGCAAAATATTTGAGTGCACAACGTTTGGTTTAGGTTTGACAGCCATAATCACCTTTTTATTGCTTTAAATGCGTTTTTAGCGCATGATTGTACATTTGAGCTGAATGTGTCAAAATCTTAAAAATTAACAGGTGCCCAAGCAATTTCATGTTAGAATCATCATCCGGATGCCAAAATAAACTAAATACAGCAAAAGATTTGAGTGCACAACGTTTGGTTTAGATTTGACAGCCATAATCAGCAATTGTGTACATTTGAGCTGAATGTGTCAAAATCTTAAAAATTAACAGGTGCCCAAGCAATTTCATGCTAGAATCATCATCCGGATGCCAAAATAAACTAAATACAGCAAAAGATTTGAGTGCACAACGTTTGGTTTAGGTTTGACAGCCATAATCACCTTTTTATTGCTTTAAATGCGTTTTTAGCGCATGATTGTACATTTGAGCTGAATGTGTCAAAATCTTAAAAATTAACAGGTGCCCAAGCAATTTCATGCTAGAATCATCATCCGGATGCCAAAATAAACTAAATACAGCAAAAGATTTGAGTGCGCAACGTTTGGTTTAGATTTGACAGCCATAATCAGCAATTGTGTACATTTGAGCTGAATGTGTCAAAATCTTAAAAATTAACAGGTGCCCAAGCAATTTCATGCGAGAATCATCATCCGGATGCCAAAATAAACTAAATACAGCAAAAGATTTGAGTGCACAACGTTTGGTTTAGGTTTGACAGCCATAATCACCTTTTTATTGCTTTAAATGCGTTTTTAGCGCATGATTGTACATTTGAGCTGAATGTGTCAAAATCTTAAAAATTAACAGGTGCCCAAGCAATTTCATGCTAGAATCATCATCCGGATGCCAAAATAAACTAAATACAGCAAAAGATTTGAGTGCACAACGTTTGGTTTAGATTTGACAGCCATAATCAGCAATTGTGTACATTTGAGCTGAATGTGTCAAAATCTTAAAAATTAACAGGTGCCCAAGCAATTTCATGCTAGAATCATCATCCGGATGCCAAAATAAACTAAATACAGCAAAAGATTTGAGTGCACAACGTTTGGTTTAGGTTTGACAGCCATAATCACCTTTTTATTGCTTTAAATGCGTTTTTAGCGCATGATTGTACATTTGAGCTGAATGTGTCAAAATCTTAAAAATTAACAGGTGCCCAAGCAATTTCATGCTAGAATCATCATCCGGATGCCAAAATAAACTAAATACAGCAAAAGATTTGAGTGCACAACGTTTGGTTTAGATTTGACAGCCATAATCAGCAATTGTGTACATTTGAGCTGAATGTGTCAAAATCTTAAAAATTAACAGGTGCCCAAGCAATTTCATGCTAGAATCATCATCCGGATGCCAAAATAAACTAAATACAGCAAAAGATTTGAGTGCACAACGTTTGGTTTAGGTTTGACAGCCATAATCACCTTTTTATTGCTTTAAATGCGTTTTTAGCGCATGATTGTACATTTGAGCTGAATGTGTCAAAATCTTAAAAATTAACAGGTGCCCAAGCAATTTCATGCTAGAATCATCATCCGGAGGCCAAAATAAACTAAATACAGCAAAAGATTTGAGTGCACAACGTTTGGTTTAGATTTGACAGCCATAATCAGCAATTGTGTACATTTGAGCTGAATGTGTCAAAATCTTAAAAATTAACAGGTGCCCAAGCAATTTCATGCTAGAATCATCATCCGGATGCCAAAATAAACTAAATACAGCAAAAGATTTGAGTGCACAACGTTTGGTTTAGATTTGACAGCCATAATCAGCAATTGTGTACATTTGAGCTGAATGTGTCAAAATCTTAAAAATTAACAGGTGCCCAAGCAATTTCATACTAGAATCATCATCCGGATGCCAAAATAAACTAAATACAGCAAAAGATTTGAGTGCACAACGTTTGGTTTAGGTTTGACAGCCATAATCACCTTTTTATTGCTTTAAATGCGTTTTTAGCGCATGATTGTACATTTGAGCTGAATGTGTCAAAATCTTAAAAATTAACAGGTGCCCAAGCAATTTCATGCTAGAATCATCATCCGGATGCCAAAATAAACTAAATACAGCAAAAGATTTGAGTGCACAACGTTTGGTTTAGGTTTGACAGCCATAATCACCTTTTTATTGCTTTAAATGCGTTTTTAGCGCATGATTGTACATTTGAGCTGAATGTGTCAAAATCTTAAAAATTAACAGGTGCCCAAGCAATTTCATGCTAGAATCATCATCCGGATGCCAAAATAAACTAAATACAGCAAAAGATTTGAGTGCGCAACGTTTGGTTTAGATTTGACAGCCATAATCAGCAATTGTGTACATTTGAGCTGAATGTGTCAAAATCTTAAAAATTAACAGGTGCCCAAGCAATTTCATGCGAGAATCATCATCCGGATGCCAAAATAAACTAAATACAGCAAAAGATTTGAGTGCACAACGTTTGGTTTAGGTTTGACAGCCATAATCACCTTTTTATTGCTTTAAATGCGTTTTTAGCGCATGATTGTACATTTGAGCTGAATGTGTCAAAATCTTAAAAATTAACAGGTGCCCAAGCAATTTCATGCTAGAATCATCATCCGGATGCCAAAATAAACTAAATACAGCAAAAGATTTGAGTGCACAACGTTTGGTTTAGATTTGACAGCCATAATCAGCAATTGTGTACATTTGAGCTGAATGTGTCAAAATCTTAAAAATTAACAGGTGCCCAAGCAATTTCATGCTAGAATCATCATCCGGATGCCAAAATAAACTAAATACAGCAAAAGATTTGAGTGCACAACGTTTGGTTTAGGTTTGACAGCCATAATCACCTTTTTATTGCTTTAAATGCGTTTTTAGCGCATGATTGTACATTTGAGCTGAATGTGTCAAAATCTTAAAAATTAACAGGTGCCCAAGCAATTTCATGCTAGAATCATCATCCGGATGCCAAAATAAACTAAATACAGCAAAAGATTTGAGTGCACAACGTTTGGTTTAGATTTGACAGCCATAATCAGCAATTGTGTACATTTGAGCTGAATGTGTCAAAATCTTAAAAATTAACAGGTGCCCAAGCAATTTCATGCTAGAATCATCATCCGGATGCCAAAATAAACTAAATACAGCAAAAGATTTGAGTGCACAACGTTTGGTTTAGGTTTGACAGCCATAATCACCTTTTTATTGCTTTAAATGCGTTTTTAGCGCATGATTGTACATTTGAGCTGAATGTGTCAAAATCTTAAAAATTAACAGGTGCCCAAGCAATTTCATGCTAGAATCATCATCCGGAGGCCAAAATAAACTAAATACAGCAAAAGATTTGAGTGCACAACGTTTGGTTTAGATTTGACAGCCATAATCAGCAATTGTGTACATTTGAGCTGAATGTGTCAAAATCTTAAAAATTAACAGGTGCCCAAGCAATTTCATGCTAGAATCATCATCCGGATGCCAAAATAAACTAAATACAGCAAAAGATTTGAGTGCACAACGTTTGGTTTAGATTTGACAGCCATAATCAGCAATTGTGTACATTTGAGCTGAATGTGTCAAAATCTTAAAAATTAACAGGTGCCCAAGCAATTTCATGCTAGAATCATCATCCGGATGCCAAAATAAACTAAATACAGCAAAAGATTTGAGTGCACAACGTTTGGTTTAGGTTTGACAGCCATAATCACCTTTTTATTGCTTTAAATGCGTTTTTAGCGCATGATTGTACATTTGAGCTGAATGTGTCAAAATCTTAAAAATTAACAGGTGCCCAAGCAATTTCATGCTAGAATCATCATCCGGATGCCAAAATAAACTAAATACAGCAAAAGATTTGAGTGCACAACGTTTGGTTTAGATTTGACAGCCATAATCAGCAATTGTGTACATTTGAGCTGAATGTGTCAAAATCTTAAAAATTAACAGGTGCCCAAGCAATTTCATGCTAGAATCATCATCCGGATGCCAAAATAAACTAAATACAGAAAAAGATTTGAGTGCACAACGTTTGGTTTAGGTTTGACAGCCATAATCACCTTTTTATTGCTTTAAATGCGTTTTTAGCGCATGATTGTACATTTGAGCTGAATGTGTCAAAATCTTAAAAATTAACAGGTGCCCAAGCAATTTCATGCTAGAATCATCATCCGGATGCCAAAATAAACTAAATACAGCAAAAGATTTGAGTGCACAACGTTTGGTTTAGATTTGACAGCCATAATCAGCAATTGTGTACATTTGAGCTGAATGTGTCAAAATCTTAAAAATTAACAGGTGCCCAAGCAATTTCATGCTAGAATCATCATCCGGATGCCAAAATAAACTAAATACAGCAAAAGATTTGAGTGCACAACGTTTGGTTTAGGTTTGACAGCCATAATCACCTTTTTATTGCTTTAAATGCGTTTTTAGCGCATGATTGTACATTTGAGCTGAATGTGTCAAAATCTTAAAAATTAACAGGTGCCCAAGCAATTTCATGCTAGAATCATCATCCGGATGCCAAAATAAACTAAATACAGCAAAAGATTTGAGTGCACAACGTTTGGTTTAGGTTTGACAGCCATAATCACCTTTTTATTGCTTTAAATGCGTTTTTAGCGCATGATTGTACATTTGAGCTGAATGTGTCAAAATCTTAAAAATTAACAGGTGCCCAAGCAATTTCATGCTAGAATCATCATCCGGATGCCAAAACAAACTAAATACAGCAAAAGATTTGAGTGCACAACGTTTGGTTTAGATTTGACAGCCATAATCAGCAATTGTGTACATTTGAGCTGAATGTGTCAAAATCTTAAAAATTAACAGGTGCCCAAGCAATTTCATGCTAGAATCATCATCCGGATGCCAAAATAAACTAAATACAGCAAAAGATTTGAGTGCACAACGTTTGGTTTAGGTTTGACAGCCATAATCACCTTTTTATTGCTTTAAATGCGTTTTTAGCGCATGATTGTACATTTGAGCTGAATGTGTCAAAATCTTAAAAATTAACAGGTGCCCAAGCAATTTCATGCTAGAATCATCATCCGGATGCCAAAATAAACTAAATACAGCAAAAGATTTGAGTGCACAACGTTTGGTTTAGATTTGACAGCCATAATCAGCAATTGTGTACATTTGAGCTGAATGTGTCAAAATCTTAAAAATTAACAGGTGCCCAAGCAATTTCATGCTAGAATCATCATCCGGATGCCAAAATAAACTAAATACAGCAAAAGATTTGAGTGCACAACGTTTGGTTTAGGTTTGACAGCCATAATCACCTTTTTATTGCTTTAAATGCGTTTTTAGCGCATGATTGTACATTTGAGCTGAATGTGTCAAAATCTTAAAAATTAACAGGTGCCCAAGCAATTTCATGCTAGAATCATCATCCGGATGCCAAAATAAACTAAATACAGCAAAAGATTTGAGTGCACAACGTTTGGTTTAGATTTGACAGCCATAATCAGCAATTGTGTACATTTGAGCTGAATGTGTCAAAATCTTAAAAATTAACAGGTGCCCAAGCAATTTCATGCTAGAATCATCATCCGGATGCCAAAATAAACTAAATACAGCAAAAGATTTGAGTGCACAACGTTTGGTTTAGGTTTGACAGCCATAATCACCTTTTTATTGCTTTAAATGCGTTTTTAGCGCATGATTGTACATTTGAGCTGAATGTGTCAAAATCTTAAAAATTAACAGGTGCCCAAGCAATTTCATGCTAGAATCATCATCCGGAGGCCAAAATAAACTAAATACAGCAAAAGATTTGAGTGCACAACGTTTGGTTTAGATTTGACAGCCATAATCAGCAATTGTGTACATTTGAGCTGAATGTGTCAAAATCTTAAAAATTAACAGGTGCCCAAGCAATTTCATGCTAGAATCATCATCCGGATGCCAAAATAAACTAAATACAGCAAAAGATTTGAGTGCACAACGTTTGGTTTAGATTTGACAGCCATAATCAGCAATTGTGTACATTTGAGCTGAATGTGTCAAAATCTTAAAAATTAACAGGTGCCCAAGCAATTTCATGCTAGAATCATCATCCGGATGCCAAAATAAACTAAATACAGCAAAAGATTTGAGTGCACAACGTTTGGTTTAGGTTTGACAGCCATAATCACCTTTTTATTGCTTTAAATGCGTTTTTAGCGCATGATTGTACATTTGAGCTGAATGTGTCAAAATCTTAAAAATTAACAGGTGCCCAAGCAATTTCATGCTAGAATCATCATCCGGATGCCAAAATAAACTAAATACAGCAAAAGATTTGAGTGCACAACGTTTGGTTTAGATTTGACAGCCATAATCAGCAATTGTGTACATTTGAGCTGAATGTGTCAAAATCTTAAAAATTAACAGGTGCCCAAGCAATTTCATGCTAGAATCATCATCCGGATGCCAAAATAAACTAAATACAGAAAAAGATTTGAGTGCACAACGTTTGGTTTAGGTTTGACAGCCATAATCACCTTTTTATTGCTTTAAATGCGTTTTTAGCGCATGATTGTACATTTGAGCTGAATGTGTCAAAATCTTAAAAATTAACAGGTGCCCAAGCAATTTCATGCTAGAATCATCATCCGGATGCCAAAATAAACTAAATACAGCAAAAGATTTGAGTGCACAACGTTTGGTTTAGATTTGACAGCCATAATCAGCAATTGTGTACATTTGAGCTGAATGTGTCAAAATCTTAAAAATTAACAGGTGCCCAAGCAATTTCATGCTAGAATCATCATCCGGATGCCAAAATAAACTAAATACAGCAAAAGATTTGAGTGCACAACGTTTGGTTTAGGTTTGACAGCCATAATCACCTTTTTATTGCTTTAAATGCGTTTTTAGCGCATGATTGTACATTTGAGCTGAATGTGTCAAAATCTTAAAAATTAACAGGTGCCCAAGCAATTTCATGCTAGAATCATCATCCGGATGCCAAAATAAACTAAATACAGCAAAAGATTTGAGTGCACAACGTTTGGTTTAGGTTTGACAGCCATAATCACCTTTTTATTGCTTTAAATGCGTTTTTAGCGCATGATTGTACATTTGAGCTGAATGTGTCAAAATCTTAAAAATTAACAGGTGCCCAAGCAATTTCATGCTAGAATCATCATCCGGATGCCAAAACAAACTAAATACAGCAAAAGATTTGAGTGCACAACGTTTGGTTTAGATTTGACAGCCATAATCAGCAATTGTGTACATTTGAGCTGAATGTGTCAAAATCTTAAAAATTAACAGGTGCCCAAGCAATTTCATGCTAGAATCATCATCCGGATGCCAAAATAAACTAAATACAGCAAAAGATTTGAGTGCACAACGTTTGGTTTAGGTTTGACAGCCATAATCACCTTTTTATTGCTTTAAATGCGTTTTTAGCGCATGATTGTACATTTGAGCTGAATGTGTCAAAATCTTAAAAATTAACAGGTGCCCAAGCAATTTCATGCTAGAATCATCATCCGGATGCCAAAATAAACTACATACAGCAAAAGATTTGAGTGCACAACGTTTGGTTTAGATTTGACAGCCATAATCAGCAATTGTGTACATTTGAGCTGAATGTGTCAAAATCTTAAAAATTAACAGGTGCCCAAGCAATTTCATGCTAGAATCATCATCCGGATGCCAAAATAAACTAAATACAGCAAAAGATTTGAGTGCACAACGTTTGGTTTAGGTTTGACAGCCATAATCACCTTTTTATTGCTTTAAATGCGTTTTTAGCGCATGATTGTACATTTGAGCTGAATGTGTCAAAATCTTAAAAATTAACAGGTGCCCAAGCAATTTCATGCTAGAATCATCATCCGGAGGCCAAAATAAACTAAATACAGCAAAAGATTTGAGTGCACAACGTTTGGTTTAGATTTGACAGCCATAATCAGCAATTGTGTACATTTGAGCTGAATGTGTCAAAATCTTAAAAATTAACAGGTGCCCAAGCAATTTCATGCTAGAATCATCATCCGGATGCCAAAATAAACTAAATACAGCAAAAGATTTGAGTGCACAACGTTTGGTTTAGATTTGACAGCCATAATCAGCAATTGTGTACATTTGAGCTGAATGTGTCAAAATCTTAAAAATTAACAGGTGCCCAAGCAATTTCATGCTAGAATCATCATCCGGATGCCAAAATAAACTAAATACAGCAAAAGATTTGAGTGCACAACGTTTGGTTTAGGTTTGACAGCCATAATCACCTTTTTATTGCTTTAAATGCGTTTTTAGCGCATGATTGTACATTTGAGCTGAATGTGTCAAAATCTTAAAAATTAACAGGTGCCCAAGCAATTTCATGCTAGAATCATCATCCGGATGCCAAAATAAACTAAATACAGCAAAAGATTTGAGTGCACAACGTTTGGTTTAGATTTGACAGCCATAATCAGCAATTGTGTACATTTGAGCTGAATGTGTCAAAATCTTAAAAATTAACAGGTGCCCAAGCAATTTCATGCTAGAATCATCATCCGGATGCCAAAATAAACTAAATACAGCAAAAGATTTGAGTGCACAACGTTTGGTTTAGATTTGACAGCCATAATCAGCAATTGTGTACATTTGAGCTGAATGTGTCAAAATCTTAAAAATTAACAGGTGCCCAAGCAATTTCATGCTAGAATCATCATCCGGATGCCAAAATAAACTAAATACAGCAAAAGATTTGAGTGCACAACGTTTGGTTTAGGTTTGACAGCCATAATCACCTTTTTATTGCTTTAAATGCGTTTTTAGCGCATGATTGTACATTTGAGCTGAATGTGTCAAAATCTTAAAAATTAACAGGTGCCCAAGCAATTTCATGCTAGAATCATCATCCGGATGCCAAAATAAACTAAATACAGCAAAAGATTTGAGTGCACAACGTTTGGTTTAGATTTGACAGCCATAATCAGCAATTGTGTACATTTGAGCTGAATGTGTCAAAATCTTAAAAATTAACAGGTGCCCAAGCAATTTCATGCTAGAATCATCATCCGGATGCCAAAATAAACTAAATACAGCAAAAGATTTGAGTGCACAACGTTTGGTTTAGGTTTGACAGCCATAATCACCTTTTTATTGCTTTAAATGCGTTTTTAGCGCATGATTGTACATTTGAGCTGAATGTGTCAAAATCTTAAAAATTAACAGGTGCCCAAGCAATTTCATGCTAGAATCATCATCCGGAGGCCAAAATAAACTAAATACAGCAAAAGATTTGAGTGCACAACGTTTGGTTTAGATTTGACAGCCATAATCAGCAATTGTGTACATTTGAGCTGAATGTGTCAAAATCTTAAAAATTAACAGGTGCCCAAGCAATTTCATGCTAGAATCATCATCCGGATGCCAAAATAAACTAAATACAGCAAAAGATTTGAGTGCACAACGTTTGGTTTAGATTTGACAGCCATAATCAGCAATTGTGTACATTTGAGCTGAATGTGTCAAAATCTTAAAAATTAACAGGTGCCCAAGCAATTTCATGCTAGAATCATCATCCGGATGCCAAAATAAACTAAATACAGCAAAAGATTTGAGTGCACAACGTTTGGTTTAGGTTTGACAGCCATAATCACCTTTTTATTGCTTTAAATGCGTTTTTAGCGCATGATTGTACATTTGAGCTGAATGTGTCAAAATCTTAAAAATTAACAGGTGCCCAAGCAATTTCATGCTAGAATCATCATCCGGATGCCAAAATAAACTAAATACAGCAAAAGATTTGAGTGCACAACGTTTGGTTTAGATTTGACAGCCATAATCAGCAATTGTGTACATTTGAGCTGAATGTGTCAAAATCTTAAAAATTAACAGGTGCCCAAGCAATTTCATGCTAGAATCATCATCCGGATGCCAAAATAAACTAAATACAGAAAAAGATTTGAGTGCACAACGTTTGGTTTAGGTTTGACAGCCATAATCACCTTTTTATTGCTTTAAATGCGTTTTTAGCGCATGATTGTACATTTGAGCTGAATGTGTCAAAATCTTAAAAATTAACAGGTGCCCAAGCAATTTCATGCTAGAATCATCATCCGGATGCCAAAATAAACTAAATACAGCAAAAGATTTGAGTGCACAACGTTTGGTTTAGATTTGACAGCCATAATCAGCAATTGTGTACATTTGAGCTGAATGTGTCAAAATCTTAAAAATTAACAGGTGCCCAAGCAATTTCATGCTAGAATCATCATCCGGATGCCAAAATAAACTAAATACAGCAAAAGATTTGAGTGCACAACGTTTGGTTTAGGTTTGACAGCCATAATCACCTTTTTATTGCTTTAAATGCGTTTTTAGCGCATGATTGTACATTTGAGCTGAATGTGTCAAAATCTTAAAAATTAACAGGTGCCCAAGCAATTTCATGCTAGAATCATCATCCGGATGCCAAAACAAACTAAATACAGCAAAAGATTTGAGTGCACAACGTTTGGTTTAGATTTGACAGCCATAATCAGCAATTGTGTACATTTGAGCTGAATGTGTCAAAATCTTAAAAATTAACAGGTGCCCAAGCAATTTCATGCTAGAATCATCATCCGGATGCCAAAATAAACTAAATACAGCAAAAGATTTGAGTGCACAACGTTTGGTTTAGGTTTGACAGCCATAATCACCTTTTTATTGCTTTAAATGCGTTTTTAGCGCATGATTGTACATTTGAGCTGAATGTGTCAAAATCTTAAAAATTAACAGGTGCCCAAGCAATTTCATGCTAGAATCATCATCCGGATGCCAAAATAAACTACATACAGCAAAAGATTTGAGTGCACAACGTTTGGTTTAGATTTGACAGCCATAATCAGCAATTGTGTACATTTGAGCTGAATGTGTCAAAATCTTAAAAATTAACAGGTGCCCAAGCAATTTCATGCTAGAATCATCATCCGGATGCCAAAATAAACTAAATACAGCAAAAGATTTGAGTGCACAACGTTTGGTTTAGGTTTGACAGCCATAATCACCTTTTTATTGCTTTAAATGCGTTTTTAGCGCATGATTGTACATTTGAGCTGAATGGGTCAAAATCTTAAAAATTAACAGGTGCCCAAGCAATTTCATGCTAGAATCATCATCCGGAGGCCAAAATAAACTAAATACAGCAAAAGATTTGAGTGCACAACGTTTGGTTTAGATTTGACAGCCATAATCAGCAATTGTGTACATTTGAGCTGAATGTGTCAAAATCTTAAAAATTAACAGGTGCCCAAGCAATTTCATGCTAGAATCATCATCCGGATGCCAAAATAAACTAAATACAGCAAAAGATTTGAGTGCACAACGTTTGGTTTAGATTTGACAGCCATAATCAGCAATTGTGTACATTTGAGCTGAATGTGTCAAAATCTTAAAAATTAACAGGTGCCCAAGCAATTTCATGCTAGAATCATCATCCGGATGCCAAAATAAACTAAATACAGCAAAAGATTTGAGTGCACAACGTTTGGTTTAGGTTTGACAGCCATAATCACCTTTTTATTGCTTTAAATGCGTTTTTAGCGCATGATTGTACATTTGAGCTGAATGTGTCAAAATCTTAAAAATTAACAGGTGCCCAAGCAATTTCATGCTAGAATCATCATCCGGATGCCAAAATAAACTAAATACAGCAAAAGATTTGAGTGCACAACGTTTGGTTTAGATTTGACAGCCATAATCAGCAATTGTGTACATTTGAGCTGAATGTGTCAAAATCTTAAAAATTAACAGGTGCCCAAGCAATTTCATGCTAGAATCATCATCCGGATGCCAAAATAAACTAAATACAGCAAAAGATTTGAGTGCACAACGTTTGGTTTAGGTTTGACAGCCATAATCACCTTTTTATTGCTTTAAATGCGTTTTTAGCGCATGATTGTACATTTGAGCTGAATGTGTCAAAATCTTAAAAATTAACAGGTGCCCAAGCAATTTCATGCTAGAATCATCATCCGGAGGCCAAAATAAACTAAATACAGCAAAAGATTTGAGTGCACAACGTTTGGTTTAGATTTGACAGCCATAATCAGCAATTGTGTACATTTGAGCTGAATGTGTCAAAATCTTAAAAATTAACAGGTGCCCAAGCAATTTCATGCTAGAATCATCATCCGGATGCCAAAATAAACTAAATACAGCAAAAGATTTGAGTGCACAACGTTTGGTTTAGATTTGACAGCCATAATCAGCAATTGTGTACATTTGAGCTGAATGTGTCAAAATCTTAAAAATTAACAGGTGCCCAAGCAATTTCATGCTAGAATCATCATCCGGATGCCAAAATAAACTAAATACAGCAAAAGATTTGAGTGCACAACGTTTGGTTTAGGTTTGACAGCCATAATCACCTTTTTATTGCTTTAAATGCGTTTTTAGCGCATGATTGTACATTTGAGCTGAATGTGTCAAAATCTTAAAAATTAACAGGTGCCCAAGCAATTTCATGCTAGAATCATCATCCGGATGCCAAAATAAACTAAATACAGCAAAAGATTTGAGTGCACAACGTTTGGTTTAGATTTGACAGCCATAATCAGCAATTGTGTACATTTGAGCTGAATGTGTCAAAATCTTAAAAATTAACAGGTGCCCAAGCAATTTCATGCTAGAATCATCATCCGGATGCCAAAATAAACTAAATACAGCAAAAGATTTGAGTGCACAACGTTTGGTTTAGATTTGACAGCCATAATCAGCAATTGTGTACATTTGAGCTGAATGTGTCAAAATCTTAAAAATTAACAGGTGCCCAAGCAATTTCATGCTAGAATCATCATCCGGATGCCAAAATAAACTAAATACAGCAAAAGATTTGAGTGCACAACGTTTGGTTTAGGTTTGACAGCCATAATCACCTTTTTATTGCTTTAAATGCGTTTTTAGCGCATGATTGTACATTTGAGCTGAATGTGTCAAAATCTTAAAAATTAACAGGTGCCCAAGCAATTTCATGCTAGAATCATCATCCGGAGGCCAAAATAAACTAAATACAGCAAAAGATTTGAGTGCACAACGTTTGGTTTAGATTTGACAGCCATAATCAGCAATTGTGTACATTTGAGCTGAATGTGTCAAAATCTTAAAAATTAACAGGTGCCCAAGCAATTTCATGCTAGAATCATCATCCGGATGCCAAAATAAACTAAATACAGCAAAAGATTTGAGTGCACAACGTTTGGTTTAGATTTGACAGCCATAATCAGCAATTGTGTACATTTGAGCTGAATGTGTCAAAATCTTAAAAATTAACAGGTGCCCAAGCAATTTCATGCTAGAATCATCATCCGGATGCCAAAATAAACTAAATACAGCAAAAGATTTGAGTGCACAACGTTTGGTTTAGGTTTGACAGCCATAATCACCTTTTTATTGCTTTAAATGCGTTTTTAGCGCATGATTGTACATTTGAGCTGAATGTGTCAAAATCTTAAAAATTAACAGGTGCCCAAGCAATTTCATGCTAGAATCATCATCCGGATGCCAAAATAAACTAAATACAGCAAAAGATTTGAGTGCACAACGTTTGGTTTAGATTTGACAGCCATAATCAGCAATTGTGTACATTTGAGCTGAATGTGTCAAAATCTTAAAAATTAACAGGTGCCCAAGCAATTTCATGCTAGAATCATCATCCGGATGCCAAAATAAACTAAATACAGCAAAAGATTTGAGTGCACAACGTTTGGTTTAGGTTTGACAGCCATAATCACCTTTTTATTGCTTTAAATGCGTTTTTAGCGCATGATTGTACATTTGAGCTGAATGTGTCAAAATCTTAAAAATTAACAGGTGCCCAAGCAATTTCATGCTAGAATCATCATCCGGATGCCAAAATAAACTAAATACAGCAAAAGATTTGAGTGCACAACGTTTGGTTTAGATTTGACAGCCATAATCAGCAATTGTGTACATTTGAGCTGAATGTGTCAAAATCTTAAAAATTAACAGGTGCCCAAGCAATTTCATGCTAGAATCATCATCCGGATGCCAAAATAAACTAAATACAGCAAAAGATTTGAGTGCACAACGTTTGGTTTAGGTTTGACAGCCATAATCACCTTTTTATTGCTTTAAATGCGTTTTTAGCGCATGATTGTACATTTGAGCTGAATGTGTCAAAATCTTAAAAATTAACAGGTGCCCAAGCAATTTCATGCTAGAATCATCATCCGGATGCCAAAACAAACTAAATACAGCAAAAGATTTGAGTGCACAACGTTTGGTTTAGATTTGACAGCCATAATCAGCAATTGTGTACATTTGAGCTGAATGTGTCAAAATCTTAAAAATTAACAGGTGCCCAAGCAATTTCATGCTAGAATCATCATCCGGATGCCAAATTAAACTAAATACAGCAAAATATTTGAGTGCACAACGTTTGGTTTAGGTTTGACAGCCATAATCACCTTTTTATTGCTTTAAATGCGTTTTTAGCGCATGATTGTACATTTGAGCTGAATGTGTCAAAATCTTAAAAATTAACAGGTGCCCAAGCAATTTCATGTTAGAATCATCATCCGGATGCCAAAATAAACTAAATACAGCAAAAGATTTGAGTGCACAACGTTTGGTTTAGATTTGACAGCCATAATCAGCAATTGTGTACATTTGAGCTGAATGTGTCAAAATCTTAAAAATTAACAGGTGCCCAAGCAATTTCATGCTAGAATCATCATCCGGATGCCAAAATAAACTAAATACAGCAAAAGATTTGAGTGCACAACGTTTGGTTTAGGTTTGACAGCCATAATCACCTTTTTATTGCTTTAAATGCGTTTTTAGCGCATGATTGTACATTTGAGCTGAATGTGTCAAAATCTTAAAAATTAACAGGTGCCCAAGCAATTTCATGCTAGAATCATCATCCGGATGCCAAAATAAACTAAATACAGCAAAAGATTTGAGTGCACAACGTTTGGTTTAGATTTGACAGCCATAATCAGCAATTGTGTACATTTGAGCTGAATGTGTCAAAATCTTAAAAATTAACAGGTGCCCAAGCAATTTCATGCGAGAATCATCATCCGGATGCCAAAATAAACTAAATACAGCAAAAGATTTGAGTGCACAACGTTTGGTTTAGGTTTGACAGCCATAATCACCTTTTTATTGCTTTAAATGCGTTTTTAGCGCATGATTGTACATTTGAGCTGAATGTGTCAAAATCTTAAAAATTAACAGGTGCCCAAGCAATTTCATGCTAGAATCATCATCCGGATGCCAAAATAAACTAAATACAGCAAAAGATTTGAGTGCACAACGTTTGGTTTAGATTTGACAGCCATAATCAGCAATTGTGTACATTTGAGGTGAATGTGTCAAAATCTTAAAAATTAACAGGTGCCCAAGCAATTTCATGCTAGAATCATCATCCGGATGCCAAAATAAACTAAATACAGCAAAAGATTTCAGTGCACAACGTTTGGTTTAGGTTTGACAGCCATAATCACCTTTTTATTGCTTTAAATGCGTTTTTAGCGCATGATTGTACATTTGAGCTGAATGTGTCAAAATCTTAAAAATTAACAGGTGCCCAAGCCATTTCATGCTAGAATCATCATCCGGATGCCAAAATAAACTAAATACAGCAAAAGATTTGAGTGCACAACGTTTGGTTTAGATTTGACAGCCATAATCAGCAATTGTGTACATTTGAGCTGAATGTGTCAAAATCTTAAAAATTAACAGGTGCCCAAGCAATTTCATGCTAGAATCATCATCCGGATGCCAAAATAAACTAAATACAGCAAAAGATTTGAGTGCACAACGTTTGGTTTAGGTTTGACAGCCATAATCACCTTTTTATTGCTTTAAATGCGTTTTTAGCGCATGATTGTACATTTGAGGTGAATGTGTCAAAATCTTAAAAATTAACAGGTGCCCAAGCAATTTCATGCTAGAATCATCATCCGGATGCCAAAATAAACTAAATACAGCAAAAGATTTGAGTGCACAACGTTTGGTTTAGGTTTGACAGCCATAATCACCTTTTTATTGCTTTAAATGCGTTTTTAGCGCATGATTGTACATTTGAGCTGAATGTGTCAAAATCTTAAAAATTAACAGGTGCCCAAGCAATTTCATGCTAGAATCATCATCCGGATGCCAAAATAAACTAAATACAGCAAAAGATTTGAGTGCACAACGTTTGGTTTAGATTTGACAGCCATAATCAGCAATTGTGTACATTTGAGCTGAATGTGTCAAAATCTTAAAAATTAACAGGTGCCCAAGCAATTTCATGCTAGAATCATCATCCGGAGGCCAAAATAAACTAAATACAGCAAAAGATTTGAGTGCACAACGTTTGGTTTAGATTTGACAGCCATAATCAGCAATTGTGTACATTTGAGCTGAATGTGTCAAAATCTTAAAAATTAACAGGTGCCCAAGCAATTTCATGCTAGAATCATCATCCGGATGCCAAAATAAACTAAATACAGCAAAAGATTTGAGTGCACAACGTTTGGTTTAGATTTGACAGCCATAATCAGCAATTGTGTACATTTGAGCTGAATGTGTCAAAATCTTAAAAATTAACAGGTGCCCAAGCAATTTCATGCTAGAATCATCATCCGGATGCCAAAATAAACTAAATACAGCAAAAGATTTGAGTGCACAACGTTTGGTTTAGGTTTGACAGCCATAATCACCTTTTTATTGCTTTAAATGCGTTTTTAGCGCATGATTGTACATTTGAGCTGAATGTGTCAAAATCTTAAAAATTAACAGGTGCCCAAGCAATTTCATGCTAGAATCATCATCCGGATGCCAAAATAAACTAAATACAGCAAAAGATTTGAGTGCACAACGTTTGGTTTAGATTTGACAGCCATAATCAGCAATTGTGTACATTTGAGCTGAATGTGTCAAAATCTTAAAAATTAACAGGTGCCCAAGCAATTTCATGCTAGAATCATCATCCGGATGCCAAAATAAACTAAATACAGCAAAAGATTTGAGTGCACAACGTTTGGTTTAGGTTTGACAGCCATAATCACCTTTTTATTGCTTTAAATGCGTTTTTAGCGCATGATTGTACATTTGAGCTGAATGTGTCAAAATCTTAAAAATTAACAGGTGCCCAAGCAATTTCATGCTAGAATCATCATCCGGATGCCAAAATAAACTAAATACAGCAAAAGATTTGAGTGCACAACGTTTGGTTTAGATTTGACAGCCATAATCAGCAATTGTGTACATTTGAGCTGAATGTGTCAAAATCTTAAAAATTAACAGGTGCCCAAGCAATTTCATGCTAGAATCATCATCCGGATGCCAAAATAAACTAAATACAGCAAAAGATTTGAGTGCACAACGTTTGGTTTAGGTTTGACAGCCATAATCACCTTTTTATTGCTTTAAATGCGTTTTTAGCGCATGATTGTACATTTGAGCTGAATGTGTCAAAATCTTAAAAATTAACAGGTGCCCAAGCAATTCCATGCTAGAATCATCATCCGGATGCCAAAATAAACTAAATACAGCAAAAGATTTGAGTGCACAACGTTTGGTTTAGATTTGACAGCCATAATCAGCAATTGTGTACATTTGAGCTGAATGTGTCAAAATCTTAAAAATTAACAGGTGCCCAAGCAATTTCATGCTAGAATCATCATCCGGATGCCAAAATAAACTAAATACAGCAAAAGATTTGAGTGCACAACGTTTGGTTTAGGTTTGACAGCCATAATCACCTTTTTATTGCTTTAAATGCGTTTTTAGCGCATGATTGTACATTTGAGCTGAATGTGTCAAAATCTTAAAAATTAACAGGTGCCCAAGCAATTTCATGCTAGAATCATCATCCGGATGCCAAAATAAACTAAATACAGCAAAAGATTTGAGTGCACAACGTTTGGTTTAGATTTGACAGCCATAATCAGCAATTGTGTACATTTGAGCTGAATGTGTCAAAATCTTAAAAATTAACAGGTGCCCAAGCAATTTCATGCTAGAATCATCATCCGGATGCCAAAATAAACTAAATACAGCAAAAGATTTGAGTGCACAACGTTTGGTTTAGGTTTGACAGCCATAATCACCTTTTTATTGCTTTAAATGCGTTTTTAGCGCATGATTGTACATTTGAGCTGAATGTGTCAAAATCTTAAAAATTAACAGGTGCCCAAGCAATTTCATGCTAGAATCATCATCCGGATGCCAAAACAAACTAAATACAGCAAAAGATTTGAGTGCACAACGTTTGGTTTAGATTTGACAGCCATAATCAGCAATTGTGTACATTTGAGCTGAATGTGTCAAAATCTTAAAAATTAACAGGTGCCCAAGCAATTTCATGCTAGAATCATCATCCGGATGCCAAAATAAACTAAATACAGCAAAATATTTGAGTGCACAACGTTTGGTTTAGGTTTGACAGCCATAATCACCTTTTTATTGCTTTAAATGCGTTTTTAGCGCATGATTGTACATTTGAGCTGAATGTGTCAAAATCTTAAAAATTAACAGGTGCCCAAGCAATTTCATGCTAGAATCATCATCCGGATGCCAAAATAAACTAAATACAGCAAAAGATTTGAGTGCACAACGTTTGGTTTAGATTTGACAGCCATAATCAGCAATTGTGTACATTTGAGCTGAATGTGTCAAAATCTTAAAAATTAACAGGTGCCCAAGCAATTTCATGCTAGAATCATCATCCGGATGCCAAAATAAACTAAATACAGCAAAAGATTTGAGTGCACAACGTTTGGTTTAGGTTTGACAGCCATAATCACCTTTTTATTGCTTTAAATGCGTTTTTAGCGCATGATTGTACATTTGAGCTGAATGTGTCAAAATCTTAAAAATTAACAGGTGCCCAAGCAATTTCATGCTAGAATCATCATCCGGATGCCAAAATAAACTAAATACAGCAAAAGATTTGAGTGCACAACGTTTGGTTTAGATTTGACAGCCATAATCAGCAATTGTGTACATTTGAGCTGAATGTGTCAAAATCTTAAAAATTAACAGGTGCCCAAGCAATTTCATGCTAGAATCATCATCCGGATGCCAAAATAAACTAAATACAGCAAAAGATTTGAGTGCACAACGTTTGGTTTAGGTTTGACAGCCATAATCACCTTTTTATTGCTTTAAATGCGTTTTTAGCGCATGATTGTACATTTGAGCTGAATGTGTCAAAATCTTAAAAATTAACAGGTGCCCAAGCAATTTCATGCTAGAATCATCATCCGGATGCCAAAATAAACTAAATACAGCAAAAGATTTGAGTGCACAACGTTTGGTTTAGATTTGACAGCCATAATCAGCAATTGTGTACATTTGAGCTGAATGTGTCAAAATCTTAAAAATTAACAGGTGCCCAAGCAATTTCATGCTAGAATCATCATCCGGATGCCAAAATAAACTAAATACAGCAAAAGATTTGAGTGCACAACGTTTGGTTTAGGTTTGACAGCCATAATCACCTTTTTATTGCTTTAAATGCGTTTTTAGCGCATGATTGTACATTTGAGCTGAATGTGTCAAAATCTTAAAAATTAACAGGTGCCCAAGCAATTTCATGCTAGAATCATCATCCGGAGGCCAAAATAAACTAAATACAGCAAAAGATTTGAGTGCACAACGTTTGGTTTAGATTTGACAGCCATAATCAGCAATTGTGTACATTTGAGCTGAATGTGTCAAAATCTTAAAAATTAACAGGTGCCCAAGCAATTTCATGCTAGAATCATCATCCGGATGCCAAAATAAACTAAATACAGCAAAAGATTTGAGTGCACAACGTTTGGTTTAGATTTGACAGCCATAATCAGCAATTGTGTACATTTGAGCTGAATGTGTCAAAATCTTAAAAATTAACAGGTGCCCAAGCAATTTCATGCTAGAATCATCATCCGGATGCCAAAATAAACTAAATACAGCAAAAGATTTGAGTGCACAACGTTTGGTTTAGGTTTGACAGCCATAATCACCTTTTTATTGCTTTAAATGCGTTTTTAGCGCATGATTGTACATTTGAGCTGAATGTGTCAAAATCTTAAAAATTAACAGGTGCCCAAGCAATTTCATGCTAGAATCATCATCCGGATGCCAAAATAAACTAAATACAGCAAAAGATTTGAGTGCACAACGTTTGGTTTAGATTTGACAGCCATAATCAGCAATTGTGTACATTTGAGGTGAATGTGTCAAAATCTTAAAAATTAACAGGTGCCCAAGCAATTTCATGCTAGAATCATCATCCGGATGCCAAAATAAACTAAATACAGCAAAAGATTTCAGTGCACAACGTTTGGTTTAGGTTTGACAGCCATAATCACCTTTTTATTGCTTTCAATGCGTTTTTAGCGCATGATTGTACATTTGAGCTGAATGTGTCAAAATCTTAAAAATTAACAGGTGCCCAAGCCATTTCATGCTAGAATCATCATCCGGATGCCAAAATAAACTAAATACAGCAAAAGATTTGAGTGCACAACGTTTGGTTTAGATTTGACAGCCATAATCAGCAATTGTGTACATTTGAGCTGAATGTGTCAAAATCTTAAAAATTAACAGGTGCCCAAGCAATTTCATGCTAGAATCATCATCCGGATGCCAAAATAAACTAAATACAGCAAAAGATTTGAGTGCACAACGTTTGGTTTAGGTTTGACAGCCATAATCACCTTTTTATTGCTTTAAATTCGTTTTTAGCGCATGATTGTACATTTGAGCTGAATGTGTCAAAATCTTAAAAATTAACAGGTGCCCAAGCCATTTCATGCTAGAATCATCATCCGGATGCCAAAATAAACTAAATACAGCAAAAGATTTGAGTGCACAACGTTTGGTTTAGATTTGACAGCCATAATCAGCAATTGTGTACATTTGAGCTGAATGTGTCAAAATCTTAAAAATTAACAGGTGCCCAAGCAATTTCATGCTAGAATCATCATCCGGATGCCAAAATAAACTAAATACAGCAAAAGATTTGAGTGCACAACGTTTGGTTTAGGTTTGACAGCCATAATCACCTTTTTATTGCTTTAAATGCGTTTTTAGCGCATGATTGTACATTTGAGGTGAATGTGTCAAAATCTTAAAAATTAACAGGTGCCCAAGCAATTTCATGCTAGAATCATCATCCGGATGCCAAAATAAACTAAATACAGCAAAAGATTTGAGTGCACAACGTTTGGTTTAGGTTTGACAGCCATAATCACCTTTTTATTGCTTTAAATGCGTTTTTAGCGCATGATTGTACATTTGAGCTGAATGTGTCAAAATCTTAAAAATTAACAGGTGCCCAAGCAATTTCATGCTAGAATCATCATCCGGATGCCAAAATAAACTAAATACAGCAAAAGATTTGAGTGCACAACGTTTGGTTTAGATTTGACAGCCATAATCAGCAATTGTGTACATTTGAGCTGAATGTGTCAAAATCTTAAAAATTAACAGGTGCCCAAGCAATTTCATGCTAGAATCATCATCCGGAGGCCAAAATAAACTAAATACAGCAAAAGATTTGAGTGCACAACGTTTGGTTTAGATTTGACAGCCATAATCAGCAATTGTGTACATTTGAGCTGAATGTGTCAAAATCTTAAAAATTAACAGGTGCCCAAGCAATTTCATGCTAGAATCATCATCCGGATGCCAAAATAAACTAAATACAGCAAAAGATTTGAGTGCACAACGTTTAGTTTAGATTTGACAGCCATAATCAGCAATTGTGTACATTTGAGCTGAATGTGTCAAAATCTTAAAAATTAACAGGTGCCCAAGCAATTTCATGCTAGAATCATCATCCGGATGCCAAAATAAACTAAATACAGCAAAAGATTTGAGTGCACAACGTTTGGTTTAGGTTTGACAGCCATAATCACCTTTTTATTGCTTTAAATGCGTTTTTAGCGCATGATTGTACATTTGAGCTGAATGTGTCAAAATCTTAAAAATTAACAGGTGCCCAAGCAATTTCATGCTAGAATCATCATCCGGATGCCAAAATAAACTAAATACAGCAAAAGATTTGAGTGCACAACGTTTGGTTTAGATTTGACAGCCATAATCAGCAATTGTGTACATTTGAGCTGAATGTGTCAAAATCTTAAAAATTAACAGGTGCCCAAGCAATTTCATGCTAGAATCATCATCCGGATGCCAAAATAAACTAAATACAGCAAAAGATTTGAGTGCACAACGTTTGGTTTAGGTTTGACAGCCATAATCACCTTTTTATTGCTTTAAATGCGTTTTTAGCGCATGATTGTACATTTGAGCTGAATGTGTCAAAATCTTAAAAATTAACAGGTGCCCAAGCAATTTCATGCTAGAATCATCATCCGGATGCCAAAATAAACTAAATACAGCAAAAGATTTGAGTGCACAACGTTTGGTTTAGATTTGACAGCCATAATCAGCAATTGTGTACATTTGAGCTGAATGTGTCAAAATCTTAAAAATTAACAGGTGCCCAAGCAATTTCATGCTAGAATCATCATCCGGATGCCAAAATAAACTAAATACAGCAAAAGATTTGAGTGCACAACGTTTGGTTTAGGTTTGACAGCCATAATCACCTTTTTATTGCTTTAAATGCGTTTTTAGCGCATGATTGTACATTTGAGCTGAATGTGTCAAAATCTTAAAAATTAACAGGTGCCCAAGCAATTTCATGCTAGAATCATCATCCGGATGCCAAAATAAACTAAATACAGCAAAAGATTTGAGTGCACAACGTTTGGTTTAGATTTGACAGCCATAATCAGCAATTGTGTACATTTGAGCTGAATGTGTCAAAATCTTAAAAATTAACAGGTGCCCAAGCAATTTCATGCTAGAATCATCATCCGGATGCCAAAATAAACTTAATACAGCAAAAGATTTGAGTGCACAACGTTTGGTTTAGGTTTGACAGCCATAATCATCTTTTTATTGCTTTAAATGCGTTTTTAGCGCATGATTGTACATTTGAGCTGAATGTGTCAAAATCTTAAAAATTAACAGGTGCCCAAGCAATTTCATGCTAGAATCATCATCCGGATGCCAAAATAAACTAAATACAGCAAAAGATTTGAGTGCACAACGTTTGGTTTAGATTTGACAGCCATAATCAGCAATTGTGTACATTTGAGCTGAATGTGTCAAAATCTTAAAAATTAACAGGTGCCCAAGCAATTTCATGCTAGAATCATCATCCGGATGCCAAAATAAACTAAATACAGCAAAAGATTTGAGTGCACAACGTTTGGTTTAGGTTTGACAGCCATAATCACCTTTTTATTGCTTTAAATGCGTTTTTAGCGCATGATTGTACATTTGAGCTGAATGTGTCAAAATCTTAAAAATTAACAGGTGCCCAAGCAATTTCATGCTAGAATCATCATCCGGATGCCAAAACAAACTAAATACAGCAAAAGATTTGAGTGCACAACGTTTGGTTTAGATTTGACAGCCATAATCAGCAATTGTGTACATTTGAGCTGAATGTGTCAAAATCTTAAAAATTAACAGGTGCCCAAGCAATTTCATGCTAGAATCATCATCCGGATGCCAAAATAAACTAAATACAGCAAAATATTTGAGTGCACAACGTTTGGTTTAGGTTTGACAGCCATAATCACCTTTTTATTGCTTTAAATGCGTTTTTAGCGCATGATTGTACATTTGAGCTGAATGTGTCAAAATCTTAAAAATTAACAGGTGCCCAAGCAATTTCATGCTAGAATCATCATCCGGATGCCAAAATAAACTAAATACAGCAAAAGATTTGAGTGCACAACGTTTGGTTTAGATTTGACAGCCATAATCAGCAATTGTGTACATTTGAGCTGAATGTGTCAAAATCTTAAAAATTAACAGGTGCCCAAGCAATTTCATGCTAGAATCATCATCCGGATGCCAAAATAAACTAAATACAGCAAAAGATTTGAGTGCACAACGTTTGGTTTAGGTTTGACAGCCATAATCACCTTTTTATTGCTTTAAATGCGTTTTTAGCGCATGATTGTACATTTGAGCTGAATGTGTCAAAATCTTAAAAATTAACAGGTGCCCAAGCAATTTCATGCTAGAATCATCATCCGGATGCCAAAATAAACTAAATACAGCAAAAGATTTGAGTGCACAACGTTTGGTTTAGATTTGACAGCCATAATCAGCAATTGTGTACATTTGAGCTCAATGTGTCAAAATCTTAAAAATTAACAGGTGCCCAAGCAATTTCATGCTAGAATCATCATCCGGATGCCAAAATAAACTAAATACAGCAAAAGATTTGAGTGCACAACGTTTGGTTTAGGTTTGACAGCCATAATCACCTTTTTATTGCTTTAAATGCGTTTTTAGCGCATGATTGTACATTTGAGCTGAATGTGTCAAAATCTTAAAAATTAACAGGTGCCCAAGCAATTTCATGCTAGAATCATCATCCGGATGCCAAAATAAACTAAATACAGCAAAAGATTTGAGTGCACAACGTTTGGTTTAGATTTGACAGCCATAATCAGCAATTGTGTACATTTGAGCTGAATGTGTCAAAATCTTAAAAATTAACAGGTGCCCAAGCAATTTCATGCTAGAATCATCATCCGGATGCCAAAATAAACTAAATACAGCAAAAGATTTGAGTGCACAACGTTTGGTTTAGGTTTGACAGCCATAATCACCTTTTTATTGCTTTAAATGCGTTTTTAGCGCATGATTGTACATTTGAGCTGAATGTGTCAAAATCTTAAAAATTAACAGGTGCCCAAGCAATTTCATGCTAGAATCATCATCCGGATGCCAAAACAAACTAAATACAGCAAAAGATTTGAGTGCACAACGTTTGGTTTAGATTTGACAGCCATAATCAGCAATTGTGTACATTTGAGCTGAATGTGTCAAAATCTTAAAAATTAACAGGTGCCCAAGCAATTTCATGCTAGAATCATCATCCGGATGCCAAAATAAACTAAATACAGCAAAATATTTGAGTGCACAACGTTTGGTTTAGGTTTGACAGCCATAATCACCTTTTTATTGCTTTAAATGCGTTTTTAGCGCATGATTGTACATTTGAGCTGAATGTGTCAAAATCTTAAAAATTAACAGGTGCCCAAGCAATTTCATGCTAGAATCATCATCCGGATGCCAAAATAAACTAAATACAGCAAAAGATTTGAGTGCACAACGTTTGGTTTAGATTTGACAGCCATAATCAGCAATTGTGTACATTTGAGCTGAATGTGTCAAAATCTTAAAAATTAACAGGTGCCCAAGCAATTTCATGCTAGAATCATCATCCGGATGCCAAAATAAACTAAATACAGCAAAAGATTTGAGTGCACAACGTTTGGTTTAGGTTTGACAGCCATAATCACCTTTTTATTGCTTTAAATGCGTTTTTAGCGCATGATTGTACATTTGAGCTGAATGTGTCAAAATCTTAAAAATTAACAGGTGCCCAAGCAATTTCATGCTAGAATCATCATCCGGATGCCAAAATAAACTAAATACAGCAAAAGATTTGAGTGCACAACGTTTGGTTTAGATTTGACAGCCATAATCAGCAATTGTGTACATTTGAGCTGAATGTGTCAAAATCTTAAAAATTAACAGGTGCCCAAGCAATTTCATGCTAGAATCATCATCCGGATGCCAAAATAAACTAAATACAGCAAAAGATTTGAGTGCACAACGTTTGGTTTAGGTTTGACAGCCATAATCACCTTTTTATTGCTTTAAATGCGTTTTTAGCGCATGATTGTACATTTGAGCTGAATGTGTCAAAATCTTAAAAATTAACAGGTGCCCAAGCAATTTCATGCTAGAATCATCATCCGGATGCCAAAATAAACTAAATACAGCAAAAGATTTGAGTGCACAACGTTTGGTTTAGATTTGACAGCCATAATCAGCAATTGTGTACATTTGAGCTGAATGTGTCAAAATCTTAAAAATTAACAGGTGCCAAAGCAATTTCATGCTAGAATCATCATCCGGATGCCAAAATAAACTAAATACAGCAAAAGATTTGAGTGCACAACGTTTGGTTTAGGTTTGACAGCCATAATCACCTTTTTATTGCTTTAAATGCGTTTTTAGCGCATGATTGTACATTTGAGCTGAATGTGTCAAAATCTTAAAAATTAACAGGTGCCCAAGCAATTTCATGCTAGAATCATCATCCGGATGCCAAAATAAACTAAATACAGCAAAAGATTTGAGTGCACAACGTTTGGTTTAGATTTGACAGCCATAATCAGAAATTGTGTACATTTGAGCTGAATGTGTCAAAATCTTAAAAATTAACAGGTGCCCAAGCAATTTCATGCTAGAATCATCATCCGGATGCCAAAATAAACTAAATACACCAAAAGATTTGAGTGCACAACGTTTGGTTTAGGTTTGACAGCCATAATCACCTTTTTATTGCTTTAAATGCGTTTTTAGCGCATGATTGTACATTTGAGCTGAATGTGTCAAAATCTTAAAAATTAACAGGTGCCCAAGCAATTTCATGCTAGAATCATCATCCGGATGCCAAAACAAACTAAATACAGCAAAAGATTTGAGTGCACAACGTTTGGTTTAGATTTGACAGCCATAATCAGCAATTGTGTACATTTGAGCTGAATGTGTCAAAATCTTAAAAATTAACAGGTGCCCAAGCAATTTCATGCTAGAATCATCATCCGGATGCCAAAATAAACTAAATACAGCAAAATATTTGAGTGCACAACGTTTGGTTTAGGTTTGACAGCCATAATCACCTTTTTATTGCTTTAAATGCGTTTTTAGCGCATGATTGTACATTTGAGCTGAATGTGTCAAAATCTTAAAAATTAACAGGTGCCCAAGCAATTTCATGCTAGAATCATCATCCGGATGCCAAAATAAACTAAATACAGCAAAAGATTTGAGTGCACAACGTTTGGTTTAGATTTGACAGCCATAATCAGCAATTGTGTACATTTGAGCTGAATGTGTCAAAATCTTAAAAATTAACAGGTGCCCAAGCAATTTCATGCTAGAATCATCATCCGGATGCCAAAATAAACTAAATACAGCAAAAGATTTGAGTGCACAACGTTTGGTTTAGGTTTGACAGCCATAATCACCTTTTTATTGCTTTAAATGCGTTTTTAGCGCATGATTGTACATTTGAGCTGAATGTGTCAAAATCTTAAAAATTAACAGGTGCCCAAGCAATTTCATGCTAGAATCATCATCCGGATGCCAAAATAAACTAAATACAGCAAAAGATTTGAGTGCACAACGTTTGGTTTAGATTTGACAGCCATAATCAGCAATTGTGTACATTTGAGCTGAATGTGTCAAAATCTTAAAAATTAACAGGTGCCCAAGCAATTTCATGCTAGAATCATCATCCGGATGCCAAAATAAACTAAATACAGCAAAAGATTTGAGTGCACAACGTTTGGTTTAGGTTTGACAGCCATAATCACCTTTTTATTGCTTTAAATGCGTTTTTAGCGCATGATTGTACATTTGAGCTGAATGTGTCAAAATCTTAAAAATTAACAGGTGCCCAAGCAATTTCATGCTAGAATCATCATCCGGAGGCCAAAATAAACTAAATACAGCAAAAGATTTGAGTGCACAACGTTTGGTTTAGATTTGACAGCCATAATCAGCAATTGTGTACATTTGAGCTGAATGTGTCAAAATCTTAAAAATTAACAGGTGCCCAAGCAATTTCATGCTAGAATCATCATCCGGATGCCAAAATAAACTAAATACAGCAAAAGATTTGAGTGCACAACGTTTGGTTTAGATTTGACAGCCATAATCAGCAATTGTGTACATTTGAGCTGAATGTGTCAAAATCTTAAAAATTAACAGGTGCCCAAGCAATTTCATGCTAGAATCATCATCCGGATGCCAAAATAAACTAAATACAGCAAAAGATTTGAGTGCACAACGTTTGGTTTAGGTTTGACAGCCATAATCACCTTTTTATTGCTTTAAATGCGTTTTTAGCGCATGATTGTACATTTGAGCTGAATGTGTCAAAATCTTAAAAATTAACAGGTGCCCAAGCAATTTCATGCTAGAATCATCATCCGGATGCCAAAATAAACTAAATACAGCAAAAGATTTGAGTGCACAACGTTTGGTTTAGATTTGACAGCCATAATCAGCAATTGTGTACATTTGAGCTGAATGTGTCAAAATCTTAAAAATTAACAGGTGCCCAAGCAATTTCATGCTAGAATCATCATCCGGATGCCAAAATAAACTAAATACAGCAAAAGATTTGAGTGCACAACGTTTGGTTTAGGTTTGACAGCCATAATCACCTTTTTATTGCTTTAAATGCGTTTTTAGCGCATGATTGTACATTTGAGCTGAATGTGTCAAAATCTTAAAAATTAACAGGTGCCCAAGCAATTTCATGCTAGAATCATCATCCGGATGCCAAAACAAACTAAATACAGCAAAAGATTTGAGTGCACAACGTTTGGTTTAGATTTGACAGCCATAATCAGCAATTGTGTACATTTGAGCTGAATGTGTCAAAATCTTAAAAATTAACAGGTGCCCAAGCAATTTCATGCTAGAATCATCATCCGGATGCCAAAATAAACTAAATACAGCAAAATATTTGAGTGCACAACGTTTGGTTTAGGTTTGACAGCCATAATCACCTTTTTATTGCTTTAAATGCGTTTTTAGCGCATGATTGTACATTTGAGCTGAATGTGTCAAAATCTTAAAAATTAACAGGTGCCCAAGCAATTTCATGCTAGAATCATCATCCGGATGCCAAAATAAACTAAATACAGCAAAAGATTTGAGTGCACAACGTTTGGTTTAGATTTGACAGCCATAATCAGCAATTGTGTACATTTGAGCTGAATGTGTCAAAATCTTAAAAATTAACAGGTGCCCAAGCAATTTCATGCTAGAATCATCATCCGGATGCCAAAATAAACTAAATACAGCAAAAGATTTGAGTGCACAACGTTTGGTTTAGGTTTGACAGCCATAATCACCTTTTTATTGCTTTAAATGCGTTTTTAGCGCATGATTGTACATTTGAGCTGAATGTGTCAAAATCTTAAAAATTAACAGGTGCCCAAGCAATTTCATGCTAGAATCATCATCCGGATGCCAAAATAAACTAAATACAGCAAAAGATTTGAGTGCACAACGTTTGGTTTAGATTTGACAGCCATAATCAGCAATTGTGTACATTTGAGCTGAATGTGTCAAAATCTTAAAAATTAACAGGTGCCCAAGCAATTTCATGCTAGAATCATCATCCGGATGCCAAAATAAACTAAATACAGCAAAAGATTTGAGTGCACAACGTTTGGTTTAGGTTTGACAGCCATAATCACCTTTTTATTGCTTTAAATGCGTTTTTAGCGCATGATTGTACATTTGAGCTGAATGTGTCAAAATCTTAAAAATTAACAGGTGCCCAAGCAATTTCATGCTAGAATCATCATCCGGATGCCAAAATAAACTAAATACAGCAAAAGATTTGAGTGCACAACGTTTGGTTTAGATTTGACAGCCATAATCAGCAATTGTGTACATTTGAGCTGAATGTGTCAAAATCTTAAAAATTAACAGGTGCCCAAGCAATTTCATGCTAGAATCATCATCCGGATGCCAAAATAAACTAAATACAGCAAAAGATTTGAGTGCACAACGTTTGGTTTAGGTTTGACAGCCATAATCACCTTTTTATTGCTTTAAATGCGTTTTTAGCGCATGATTGTACATTTGAGCTGAATGTGTCAAAATCTTAAAAATTAACAGGTGCCCAAGCAATTTCATGCTAGAATCATCATCCGGATGCCAAAATAAACTAAATACAGCAAAAGATTTGAGTGCACAACGTTTGGTTTAGATTTGACAGCCATAATCAGCAATTGTGTACATTTGAGGTGAATGTGTCAAAATCTTAAAAATTAACAGGTGCCCAAGCAATTTCATGCTAGAATCATCATCCGGATGCCAAAATAAACTAAATACAGCAAAAGATTTGAGTGCACAACGTTTGGTTTAGGTTTGACAGCCATAATCACCTTTTTATTGCTTTAAATGCGTTTTTAGCGCATGATTGTACATTTGAGCTGAATGTATCAAAATCTTAAAAATTAACAGGTGCCCAAGCAATTTCATGCTAGAATCATCATCCGGATGCCAAAATAAACTAAATACAGCAAAAGATTTGAGTGCACAACGTTTGGTTTAGGTTTGACAGCCATAATCACCTTTTTATTGCTTTAAATGCGTTTTTAGCGCATGATTGTACATTTGAGCTGAATGTGTCAAAATCTTAAAAATTAACAGGTGCCCAAGCAATTTCATGCTAGAATCATCATCCGGATGCCAAAATAAACTAAATACAGCAAAAGATTTGAGTGCACAACGTTTGGTTTAGATTTGACAGCCATAATCAGCAATTGTGTACATTTGAGCTGAATGTGTCAAAATCTTAAAAATTAACAGGTGCCCAAGCAATTTCATGCTAGAATCATCATCCGGATGCCAAAATAAACTAAATACAGCAAAAGATTTGAGTGCACAACGTTTGGTTTAGGTTTGACAGCCATAATCACCTTTTTATTGCTTTAAATGCGTTTTTAGCGCATGATTGTACATTTGAGCTGAATGTGTCAAAATCTTAAAAATTAACAGGTGCCCAAGCAATTTCATGCTAGAATCATCATCCGGATGCCAAAATAAACTAAATACAGCAAAAGATTTGAGTGCACAACGTTTGGTTTAGATTTGACAGCCATAATCAGCAATTGTGTACATTTGAGCTGAATGTGTCAAAATCTTAAAAATTAACAGGTGCCCAAGCAATTTCATGCTAGAATCATCATCCGGATGCCAAAATAAACTAAATACAGCAAAAGATTTGAGTGCACAACGTTTGGTTTAGGTTTGACAGCCATAATCACCTTTTTATTGCTTTAAATGCGTTTTTAGCGCATGATTGTACATTTGAGCTGAATGTGTCAAAATCTTAAAAATTAACAGGTGCCCAAGCAATTTCATGCTAGAATCATCATCCGGATGCCAAAATAAACTAAATACAGCAAAAGATTTGAGTGCACAACGTTTGGTTTAGATTTGACAGCCATAATCAGCAATTGTGTACATTTGAGGTGAATGTGTCAAAATCTTAAAAATTAACAGGTGCCCAAGCAATTTCATGCTAGAATCATCATCCGGATGCCAAAATAAACTAAATACAGCAAAAGATTTGAGTGCACAACGTTTGGTTTAGGTTTGACAGCCATAATCACCTTTTTATTGCTTTAAATGCGTTTTTAGCGCATGATTGTACATTTGAGCTGAATGTATCAAAATCTTAAAAATTAACAGGTGCCCAAGCAATTTCATGCTAGAATCATCATCCGGATGCCAAAATAAACTAAATACAGCAAAAGATTTGAGTGCACAACGTTTGGTTTAGGTTTGACAGCCATAATCACCTTTTTATTGCTTTAAATGCGTTTTTAGCGCATGATTGTACATTTGAGCTGAATGTGTCAAAATCTTAAAAATTAACAGGTGCCCAAGCAATTTCATGCTAGAATCATCATCCGGATGCCAAAATAAACTAAATACAGCAAAAGATTTGAGTGCACAACGTTTGGTTTAGATTTGACAGCCATAATCAGCAATTGTGTACATTTGAGCTGAATGTGTCAAAATCTTAAAAATTAACAGGTGCCCAAGCAATTTCATGCTAGAATCATCATCCGGATGCCAAAATAAACTAAATACAGCAAAAGATTTGAGTGCACAACGTTTGGTTTAGATTTGACAGCCATAATCAGCAATTGTGTACATTTGAGCTGAATGTGTCAAAATCTTAAAAATTAACAGGTGCCCAAGCAATTTCATGCTAGAATCATCATCCGGATGCCAAAATAAACTAAATACAGCAAAAGATTTGAGTGCACAACGTTTGGTTTAGATTTGACAGCCATAATCAGCAATTGTGTACATTTGAGCTGAATGTGTCAAAATCTTAAAAATTAACAGGTGCCCAAGCAATTTCATGCTAGAATCATCATCCGGATGCCAAAATAAACTAAATACAGCAAAAGATTTGAGTGCACAACGTTTGGTTTAGATTTGACAGCCATAATCAGCAATTGTGTACATTTGAGCTGAATGTGTCAAAATCTTAAAAATTAACAGGTGCCCAAGCAATTTCATGCTAGAATCATCATCCGGATGCCAAAATAAACTAAATACAGCAAAAGATTTGAGTGCACAACGTTTGGTTTAGGTTTGACAGCCATAATCACCTTTTTATTGCTTTAAATGCGTTTTTAGCGCATGATTGTACATTTGAGCTGAATGTGTCAAAATCTTAAAAATTAACAGGTGCCCAAGCAATTTCATGCTAGAATCATCATCCGGATGCCAAAATAAACTAAATACAGCAAAAGATTTGAGTGCACAACGTTTGGTTTAGATTTGACAGCCATAATCAGCAATTGTGTACATTTGAGCTGAATGTGTCAAAATCTTAAAAATTAACAGGTGCCCAAGCAATTTCATGCTAGAATCATCATCCGGATGCCAAAATAAACTAAATACAGCAAAAGATTTCAGTGCACAACGTTTGGTTTAGGTTTGACAGCCATAATCACCTTTTTATTGCTTTAAATGCGTTTTTAGCGCATGATTGTACATTTGAGCTGAATGTGTCAAAATCTTAAAAATTAACAGGTGCCCAAGCAATTTCATGCTAGAATCATCATCCGGATGCCAAAATAAACTAAATACAGCAAAAGATTTGAGTGCACAACGTTTGGTTTAGATTTGACAGCCATAATCAGCAATTGTGTACATTTGAGCTGAATGTGTCAAAATCTTAAAAATTAACAGGTGCCCAAGCAATTTCATGCTAGAATCATCATCCGGATGCCAAAATAAACTAAATACAGCAAAAGATTTGAGTGCACAACGTTTGGTTTAGGTTTGACAGCCATAATCACCTTTTTATTGCTTTAAATGCGTTTTTAGCGCATGATTGTACATTTGCGCTGAATGTGTCAAAATCTTAAAAATTAACAGGTGCCCAAGCAATTTCATGCTAGAATCATTATCCGGATGCCAAAATAAACTAAATACAGCAAAAGATTTGAGTGCACAACGTTTGGTTTAGGTTTGACAGCCATAATCACCTTTTTATTGCTTTAAATGCGTTTTTAGCGCATGATTGTACATTTGAGCTGAATGTGTCAAAATCTTAAAAATTAACAGGTGCCCAAGCAATTTCATGCTAGAATCATCATCCGGATGCCAAAATAAACTAAATACAGCAAAAGATTTGAGTGCACAACGTTTGGTTTAGATTTGACAGCCATAATCAGCAATTGTGTACATTTGAGCTGAATGTGTCAAAATCTTAAAAATTAACAGGTGCCCAAGCAATTTCATGCTAGAATCATCATCCGGATGCCAAAATAAACTAAATACAGCAAAAGATTTGAGTGCACAACGTTTGGTTTAGGTTTGACAGCCATAATCACCTTTTTATTGCTTTAAATGCGTTTTTAGCGCATGATTGATTGTACATTTGAGCTGAATGTGTCAAAATCTTAAAAATTAACAGGTGCCCAAGCAATTTCATGCTAGAATCATCATCCGGATGCCAAAATAAACTAAATACAGCAAAAGATTTGAGTGCACAACGTTTGGTTTAGATTTGACAGCCATAATCAGCAATTGTGTACATTTGAGCTGAATGTGTCAAAATCTTAAAAATTAACAGGTGCCCAAGCAATTTCATGCTAGAATCATCATCCGGATGCCAAAATAAACTAAATACAGCAAAAGATTTGAGTGCACAACGTTTGGTTTAGGTTTGACAGCCATAATCACCTTTTTATTGCTTTAAATGCGTTTTTAGCGCATGATTGTACATTTGAGCTGAATGTGTCAAAATCTTAAAAATTAACAGGTGCCCAAGCAATTTCATGCTAGAATCATCATCCGGATGCCAAAATAAACTAAATACAGCAAAAGATTTGAGTGCACAACGTTTGGTTTAGATTTGACAGCCATAATCAGCAATTGTGTACATTTGAGCTGAATGTGTCAAAATCTTAAAAATTAACAGGTGCCCAAGCAATTTCATGCTAGAATCATCATCCGGATGCCAAAATAAACTAAATACAGCAAAAGATTTGAGTGCACAACGTTTGGTTTAGGTTTGACAGCCATAATCACCTTTTTATTGCTTTAAATGCGTTTTTAGCGCATGATTGTACATTTGAGCTGAATGTGTCAAAATCTTAAAAATTAACAGGTGCCCAAGCAATTTCATGCTAGAATCATCATCCGGATGCCAAAATAAACTAAATACAGCAAAAGATTTGAGTGCACAACGTTTGGTTTAGATTTGACAGCCATAATCAGCAATTGTGTACATTTGAGCTGAATGTGTCAAAATCTTAAAAATTAACAGGTGCCCAAGCAATTTCATGCTAGAATCATCATCCGGATGCCAAAATAAACTAAATACAGCAAAAGATTTGAGTGCACAACGTTTGGTTTAGGTTTGACAGCCATAATCACCTTTTTATTGCTTTAAATGCGTTTTTAGCGCATGATTGTACATTTGAGCTGAATGTGTCAAAATCTTAAAAATTAACAGGTGCCCAAGCAATTTCATGCTAGAATCATCATCCGGATGCCAAAATAAACTAAATACAGCAAAAGATTTGAGTGCACAACGTTTGGTTTAGATTTGACAGCCATAATCAGCAATTGTGTACATTTGAGCTGAATGTGTCAAAATCTTAAAAATTAACAGGTGCCCAAGCAATTTCATGCTAGAATCATCATCCGGATGCCAAAATAAACTAAATACAGCAAAAGATTTGAGTGCACAACGTTTGGTTTAGATTTGACAGCCATAATCAGCAATTGTGTACATTTGAGCTGAATGTGTCAAAATCTTAAAAATTAACAGGTGCCCAAGCAATTTCATGCTAGAATCATCATCCGGATGCCAAAATAAACTAAATACAGCAAAAGATTTGAGTGCACAACGTTTGGTTTAGATTTGACAGCCATAATCAGCAATTGTGTACATTTGAGCTGAATGTGTCAAAATCTTAAAAATTAACAGGTGCCCAAGCAATTTCATGCTAGAATCATCATCCGGATGCCAAAATAAACTAAATACAGCAAAAGATTTGAGTGCACAACGTTTGGTTTAGATTTGACAGCCATAATCAGCAATTGTGTACATTTGAGCTGAATGTGTCAAAATCTTAAAAATTAACAGGTGCCCAAGCAATTTCATGCTAGAATCATCATCCGGATGCCAAAATAAACTAAATACAGCAAAAGATTTGAGTGCACAACGTTTGGTTTAGGTTTGACAGCCATAATCACCTTTTTATTGCTTTAAATGCGTTTTTAGCGCATGATTGTACATTTGAGCTGAATGTGTCAAAATCTTAAAAATTAACAGGTGCCCAAGCAATTTCATGCTAGAATCATCATCCGGATGCCAAAATAAACTAAATACAGCAAAAGATTTGAGTGCACAACGTTTGGTTTAGATTTGACAGCCATAATCAGCAATTGTGTACATTTGAGCTGAATGTGTCAAAATCTTAAAAATTAACAGGTGCCCAAGCAATTTCATGCTAGAATCATCATCCGGATGCCAAAATAAACTAAATACAGCAAAAGATTTGAGTGCACAACGTTTGGTTTAGGTTTGACAGCCATAATCACCTTTTTATTGCTTTAAATGCGTTTTTAGCGCATGATTGTACATTTGAGCTGAATGTGTCAAAATCTTAAAAATTAACAGGTGCCCAAGCAATTTCATGCTAGAATCATCATCCGGATGCCAAAATAAACTAAATACAGCAAAAGATTTGAGTGCACAACGTTTGGTTTAGATTTGACAGCCATAATCAGCAATTGTGTACATTTGAGCTGAATGTGTCAAAATCTTAAAAATTAACAGGTGCCCAAGCAATTTCATGCTAGAATCATCATCCGGATGCCAAAATAAACTAAATACAGCAAAAGATTTGAGTGCACAACGTTTGGTTTAGGTTTGACAGCCATAATCACCTTTTTATTGCTTTAAATGCGTTTTTAGCGCATGATTGTACATTTGAGCTGAATGTGTCAAAATCTTAAAAATTAACAGGTGCCCAAGCAATTTCATGCTAGAATCATCATCCGGATGCCAAAATAAACTAAATACAGCAAAAGATTTGAGTGCACAACGTTTGGTTTAGATTTGACAGCCATAATCAGCAATTGTGTACATTTGAGCTGAATGTGTCAAAATCTTAAAAATTAACAGGTGCCCAAGCAATTTCATGCTAGAATCATCATCCGGATGCCAAAATAAACTAAATACAGCAAAAGATTTCAGTGCACAACGTTTGGTTTAGGTTTGACAGCCATAATCACCTTTTTATTGCTTTAAATGCGTTTTTAGCGCATGATTGTACATTTGAGCTGAATGTGTCAAAATCTTAAAAATTAACAGGTGCCCAAGCAATTTCATGCTAGAATCATCATCCGGATGCCAAAATAAACTAAATACAGCAAAAGATTTGAGTGCACAACGTTTGGTTTAGATTTGACAGCCATAATCAGCAATTGTGTACATTTGAGCTGAATGTGTCAAAATCTTAAAAATTAACAGGTGCCCAAGCAATTTCATGCTAGAATCATCATCCGGATGCCAAAATAAACTAAATACAGCAAAAGATTTGAGTGCACAACGTTTGGTTTAGGTTTGACAGCCATAATCACCTTTTTATTGCTTTAAATGCGTTTTTAGCGCATGATTGTACATTTGAGCTGAATGTGTCAAAATCTTAAAAATTAACAGGTGCCCAAGCAATTTCATGCTAGAATCATCATCCGGATGCCAAAATAAACTAAATACAGCAAAAGATTTGAGTGCACAACGTTTGGTTTAGATTTGACAGCCATAATCAGCAATTGTGTACATTTGAGCTGAATGTGTCAAAATCTTAAAAATTAACAGGTGCCCAAGCAATTTCATGCTAGAATCATCATCCGGATGCCAAAATAAACTAAATACAGCAAAAGATTTCAGTGCACAACGTTTGGTTTAGGTTTGACAGCCATAATCACCTTTTTATTGCTTTAAATGCGTTTTTAGCGCATGATTGTACATTTGAGCTGAATGTGTCAAAATCTTAAAAATTAACAGGTGCCCAAGCAATTTCATGCTAGAATCATCATCCGGATGCCAAAATAAACTAAATACAGCAAAAGATTTGAGTGCACAACGTTTGGTTTAGATTTGACAGCCATAATCAGCAATTGTGTACATTTGAGCTGAATGTGTCAAAATCTTAAAAATTAACAGGTGCCCAAGCAATTTCATGCTAGAATCATCATCCGGATGCCAAAATAAACTAAATACAGCAAAAGATTTGAGTGCACAACGTTTGGTTTAGGTTTGACAGCCATAATCACCTTTTTATTGCTTTAAATGCGTTTTTAGCGCATGATTGTACATTTGCGCTGAATGTGTCAAAATCTTAAAAATTAACAGGTGCCCAAGCAATTTCATGCTAGAATCATCATCCGGATGCCAAAATAAACTAAATACAGCAAAAGATTTGAGTGCACAACGTTTGGTTTAGGTTTGACAGCCATAATCACCTTTTTATTGCTTTAAATGCGTTTTTAGCGCATGATTGTACATTTGAGCTGAATGTGTCAAAATCTTAAAAATTAACAGGTGCCCAAGCAATTTCATGCTAGAATCATCATCCGGATGCCAAAATAAACTAAATACAGCAAAAGATTTGAGTGCACAACGTTTGGTTTAGATTTGACAGCCATAATCAGCAATTGTGTACATTTGAGCTGAATGTGTCAAAATCTTAAAAATTAACAGGTGCCCAAGCAATTTCATGCTAGAATCATCATCCGGATGCCAAAATAAACTAAATACAGCAAAAGATTTGAGTGCACAACGTTTGGTTTAGGTTTGACAGCCATAATCACCTTTTTATTGCTTTAAATGCGTTTTTAGCGCATGATTGTACATTTGAGCTGAATGTGTCAAAATCTTAAAAATTAACAGGTGCCCAAGCAATTTCATGCTAGAATCATCATCCGGATGCCAAAATAAACTAAATACAGCAAAAGATTTGAGTGCACAACGTTTGGTTTAGATTTGACAGCCATAATCAGCAATTGTGTACATTTGAGCTGAATGTGTCAAAATCTTAAAAATTAACAGGTGCCCAAGCAATTTCATGCTAGAATCATCATCCGGATGCCAAAATAAACTAAATACAGCAAAATATTTGAGTGCACAACGTTTGGTTTAGGTTTGACAGCCATAATCACCTTTTTATTGCTTTAAATGCGTTTTTAGCGCATGATTGTACATTTGAGCTGAATGTGTCAAAATCTTAAAAATTAACAGGTGCCCAAGCAATTTCATGCTAGAATCATCATCCGGATGCCAAAATAAACTAAATACAGCAAAAGATTTGAGTGCACAACGTTTGGTTTAGATTTGACAGCATAATCAGCAATTGTGTACATTTGAGCTGAATGTGTCAAAATCTTAAAACATTTAACAGGTGCCCAAGCAATTTCACGCTAGAATCATCATCCGGATGCCAAAATAAACTAAATACAGCAAAAAGATTTGAGTGCACAACGTTTGGTTTAGGTTTGACAGCCATAATCACCTTTTATGCTTTAAATGCGTTTTTAGCGCATGATTGTACATTTGAGCTGAATGTGTCAAAATCTTAAAAATTAACAGGTGCCCAAGCAATTTCATGCTAGAATCATCATCCGGATGCCAAAATAAACTAATACAGCAAAAGATTTGAGTGGCACAACGTTTGGTTTAGATTTGACAGCCATAATCAGCAATTGTGTACATTTGAGCTGAATGTGTCAAAATCTTAAAAATTAACAGGTGCCCAAGCAATTTCATGCTAGAATCATCATCCGGATGCCAAAATAAACTAAATACAGCAAAAGATTTGAGTGCACAACGTTTGGTTTAGATTTGACAGCCATAATCTAGCAATTGGTTGTACATTTGAGCTGAATGTGTCAAAATCTTAAAAATTAACAGGTGCCCAAGCAATTTCATGCTAGAATCATCATCCGGATGCCAAAATAAACTAAATACAGCAAAAGATTTGAGTGCACAACGTTTGGTTTAGATTTGACAGCCATAATCAGCAATTGTGTACATTTGAGCTGAATGTGTCAAAATCTTAAAAATTAACAGGTGCCCAAGCAATTTCATGCTAGAATCATCATCCGGATGCCAAAATAAACTAAATACAGCAAAAGATTTGAGTGCACAACGTTTGGTTTAGATTTGACAGCCATAATCAGCAATTGTGTACATTTGAGCTGAATGTGTCAAAATCTTAAAAATTAACAGGTGCCCAAGCAATTTCATGCTAGAATCATCATCCGGATGCCAAAATAAACTAAATACAGCAAAAGATTTGAGTGCACAACGTTTGGTTTAGGTTTGACAGCCATAATCACCTTTTATTGCTTTAATGCGTTTTAGCGCATGATTGTACATTTGAGCTGAATGTGTCAAAATCTTAAAAATTAACAGTTGCCCAAGCAATTTCATGCTAGAATCATCATCCGGATGCCAAAATAAACTAAATACAGCAAAAGATTTGAGTGCACAACGTTTGGTTTAGATTTGACAGCCATAATCAGCAATTGTGTACATTTGAGCTGAATGTGTCAAAATCTTAAAAATTAACAGGTGCCCAAGCAATTTCATGCTAGAATCATCATCCGGATGCCAAAATAAACTAAATACAGCAAAAGATTTGAGTGCACAACGTTTGGTTTAGGTTTGACAGCCATAATCACCTTTTTATTGCTTTAAATGCGTTTTTAGCGCATGATTGTACATTTGAGCTGAATGTGTCAAAATCTTAAAAATTAACAGGTGCCCAAGCAATTTCATGCTAGAATCATCATCCGGATGCCAAAATAAACTAAATACAGCAAAAGATTTGAGTGCACAACGTTTGGTTTAGATTTGACAGCCATAATCAGCAATTGTGTACATTTGAGCTGAATGTGTCAAAATCTTAAAAATTAACAGGTGCCCAAGCAATTTCATGCTAGAATCATCATCCGGATGCCAAAATAAACTAAATACAGCAAAAGATTTGAGTGCACAACGTTTGGTTTAGGTTTGACAGCCATAATCACCTTTTTATTGCTTTAAATGCGTTTTTAGCGCATGATTGTACATTTGAGCTGAATGTGTCAAAATCTTAAAAATTAACAGGTGCCCAAGCAATTTCATGCTAGAATCATCATCCGGATGCCAAAATAAACTAAATACAGCAAAAGATTTGAGTGCACAACGTTTGGTTTAGATTTGACAGCCATAATCAGCAATTGTGTACATTTGAGCTGAATGTGTCAAAATCTTAAAAATTAACAGGTGCCCAAGCAATTTCATGCTAGAATCATCATCCGGATGCCAAAATAAACTAAATACAGCAAAAGATTTGAGTGCACAACGTTTGGTTTAGGTTTGACAGCCATAATCACCTTTTTATTGCTTTAAATGCGTTTTTAGCGCATGATTGTACATTTGAGCTGAATGTGTCAAAATCTTAAAAATTAACAGGTGCCCAAGCAATTTCATGCTAGAATCATCATCCGGATGCCAAAATAAACTAAATACAGCAAAAGATTTGAGTGCACAACGTTTGGTTTAGATTTGACAGCCATAATCAGCAATTGTGTACATTTGAGCTGAATGTGTCAAAATCTTAAAAATTAACAGGTGCCCAAGCAATTTCATGCTAGAATCATCATCCGGATGCCAAAATAAACTAAATACAGCAAAAGATTTCAGTGCACAACGTTTGGTTTAGGTTTGACAGCCATAATCACCTTTTTATTGCTTTAAATGCGTTTTTAGCGCATGATTGTACATTTGAGCTGAATGTGTCAAAATCTTAAAAATTAACAGGTGCCCAAGCAATTTCATGCTAGAATCATCATCCGGATGCCAAAATAAACTAAATACAGCAAAAGATTTGAGTGCACAACGTTTGGTTTAGATTTGACAGCCATAATCAGCAATTGTGTACATTTGAGCTGAATGTGTCAAAATCTTAAAAATTAACAGGTGCCCAAGCAATTTCATGCTAGAATCATCATCCGGATGCCAAAATAAACTAAATACAGCAAAAGATTTGAGTGCACAACGTTTGGTTTAGGTTTGACAGCCATAATCACCTTTTTATTGCTTTAAATGCGTTTTTAGCGCATGATTGTACATTTGAGCTGAATGTGTCAAAATCTTAAAAATTAACAGGTGCCCAAGCAATTTCATGCTAGAATCATCATCCGGATGCCAAAATAAACTAAATACAGCAAAAGATTTGAGTGCACAACGTTTGGTTTAGATTTGACAGCCATAATCAGCAATTGTGTACATTTGAGCTGAATGTGTCAAAATCTTAAAAATTAACAGGTGCCCAAGCAATTTCATGCTAGAATCATCATCCGGATGCCAAAATAAACTAAATACAGCAAAAGATTTCAGTGCACAACGTTTGGTTTAGGTTTGACAGCCATAATCACCTTTTTATTGCTTTAAATGCGTTTTTAGCGCATGATTGTACATTTGAGCTGAATGTGTCAAAATCTTAAAAATTAACAGGTGCCCAAGCAATTTCATGCTAGAATCATCATCCGGATGCCAAAATAAACTAAATACAGCAAAAGATTTGAGTGCACAACGTTTGGTTTAGATTTGACAGCCATAATCAGCAATTGTGTACATTTGAGCTGAATGTGTCAAAATCTTAAAAATTAACAGGTGCCCAAGCAATTTCATGCTAGAATCATCATCCGGATGCCAAAATAAACTAAATACAGCAAAAGATTTGAGTGCACAACGTTTGGTTTAGGTTTGACAGCCATAATCACCTTTTTATTGCTTTAAATGCGTTTTTAGCGCATGATTGTACATTTGCGCTGAATGTGTCAAAATCTTAAAAATTAACAGGTGCCCAAGCAATTTCATGCTAGAATCATCATCCGGATGCCAAAATAAACTAAATACAGCAAAAGATTTGAGTGCACAACGTTTGGTTTAGGTTTGACAGCCATAATCACCTTTTTATTGCTTTAAATGCGTTTAGCGCATGATTGTACATTTGAGCTGAATGTGTCAAAATCTTAAAATTAACAGGTGCCCAAGCAATTTCATGCTAGAATCATCATCCGGATGCCAAAATAAACTAAATACAGCAAAAGATTTGAGTGCACAACGTTTGGTTTAGATTTGACAGCCATAATCAGCAATTGTGTACATTTGAGCTGAATGTGTCAAAATCTTAAAAATTAACAGGTGCCCAAGCAATTTCATGCTAGAATCATCATCCGGATGCCAAAATAAACTAAATACAGCAAAAGATTTGAGTGCACAACGTTTGGTTTAGGTTTGACAGCCATAATCACCTTTTTATTGCTTTAAATGCGTTTTTAGCGCATGATTGTACATTTGAGCTGAATGTGTCAAAATCTTAAAAATTAACAGGTGCCCAAGCAATTTCATGCTAGAATCATCATCCGGATGCCAAAATAAACTAAATACAGCAAAAGATTTGAGTGCACAACGTTTGGTTTAGATTTGACAGCCATAATCAGCAATTGTGTACATTTGAGCTGAATGTGTCAAAATCTTAAAAATTAACAGGTGCCCAAGCAATTTCATGCTAGAATCATCATCCGGATGCCAAAATAAACTAAATACAGCAAAAGATTTGAGTGCACAACGTTTGGTTTAGGTTTGACAGCCATAATCACCTTTTTATTGCTTTAAATGCGTTTTTAGCGCATGATTGTACATTTGAGCTGAATGTGTCAAAATCTTAAAAATTAACAGGTGCCCAAGCAATTTCATGCTAGAATCATCATCCGGATGCCAAAATAAACTAAATACAGCAAAAGATTTGAGTGCACAACGTTTGGTTTAGATTTGACAGCCATAATCAGCAATTGTGTACATTTGAGCTGAATGTGTCAAAATCTTAAAAATTAACAGGTGCCCAAGCAATTTCATGCTAGAATCATCATCCGGATGCCAAAATAAACTAAATACAGCAAAAGATTTGAGTGCACAACGTTTGGTTTAGGTTTGACAGCCATAATCACCTTTTTATTGCTTTAAATGCGTTTTTAGCGCATGATTGTACATTTGAGCTGAATGTGTCAAAATCTTAAAAATTAACAGGTGCCCAAGCAATTTCATGCTAGAATCATCATCCGGATGCCAAAATAAACTAAATACAGCAAAAGATTTGAGTGCACAACGTTTGGTTTAGATTTGACAGCCATAATCAGCAATTGTGTACATTTGAGCTGAATGTGTCAAAATCTTAAAAATTAACAGGTGCCCAAGCAATTTCATGCTAGAATCATCATCCGGATGCCAAAATAAACTAAATACAGCAAAAGATTTGAGTGCACAACGTTTGGTTTAGGTTTGACAGCCATAATCACCTTTTTATTGCTTTAAATGCGTTTTTAGCGCATGATTGTACATTTGAGCTGAATGTGTCAAAATCTTAAAAATTAACAGGTGCCCAAGCAATTTCATGCTAGAATCATCATCCGGATGCCAAAATAAACTAAATACAGCAAAAGATTTGAGTGCACAACGTTTGGTTTAGATTTGACAGCCATAATCAGCAATTGTGTACATTTGAGCTGAATGTGTCAAAATCTTAAAAATTAACAGGTGCCCAAGCAATTTCATGCTAGAATCATCATCCGGATGCCAAAATAAACTAAATACAGCAAAAGATTTGAGTGCACAACGTTTGGTTTAGATTTGACAGCCATAATCAGCAATTGTGTACATTTGAGCTGAATGTGTCAAAATCTTAAAAATTAACAGGTGCCCAAGCAATTTCATGCTAGAATCATCATCCGGATGCCAAAATAAACTAAATACAGCAAAAGATTTGAGTGCACAACGTTTGGTTTAGATTTGACAGCCATAATCAGCAATTGTGTACATTGAGCTGAATGTGTCAAAATCTTAAAAATTAACAGGTGCCCAAGCAATTTCATGCTAGAATCATCATCCGGATGCCAAAATAAACTAAATACAGCAAAAGATTTGAGTGCACAACGTTTGGTTTAGATTTGACAGCCATAATCAGCAATTGTGTACATTTGAGCTGAATGTGTCAAAATCTTAAAAATTAACAGGTGCCCAAGCAATTTCATGCTAGAATCATCATCCGGATGCCAAAATAAACTAAATACAGCAAAAGATTTGAGTGCACAACGTTTGGTTTAGGTTTGACAGCCATAATCACCTTTTTATTGCTTTAAATGCGTTTTTAGCGCATGATTGTACATTTGAGCTGAATGTGTCAAAATCTTAAAAATTAACAGGTGCCCAAGCAATTTCATGCTAGAATCATCATCCGGATGCCAAAATAAACTAAATACAGCAAAAGATTTGAGTGCACAACGTTTGGTTTAGATTTGACAGCCATAATCAGCAATTGTGTACATTTGAGCTGAATGTGTCAAAATCTTAAAAATTAACAGGTGCCCAAGCAATTTCATGCTAGAAATCATCATCCGGATGCCAAAATAAACTAAATACAGCAAAAGATTTGAGTGCACAACGTTTGGTTTAGGTTTGACAGCCATAATCACCTTTTTATTGCTTTAAATGCGTTTTTAGCGCATGATTGTACATTTGAGCTGAATGTGTCAAAATCTTAAAAATTAACAGGTGCCCAAGCAATTTCATGCTAGAATCATCATCCGGATGCCAAAATAAACTAAATACAGCAAAAGATTTGAGTGCACAACGTTTGGTTTAGATTTGACAGCCATAATCAGCAATTGTGTACATTTGAGCTGAATGTGTCAAAATCTTAAAAATTAACAGGTGCCCAAGCAATTTCATGCTAGAATCATCATCCGGATGCCAAAATAAACTAAATACAGCAAAAGATTTGAGTGCACAACGTTTGGTTTAGGTTTGACAGCCATAATCACCTTTTTATTGCTTTAAATGCGTTTTTAGCGCATGATTGTACATTTGAGCTGAATGTGTCAAAATCTTAAAAATTAACAGGTGCCCAAGCAATTTCATGCTAGAATCATCATCCGGATGCCAAAATAAACTAAATACAGCAAAAGATTTGAGTGCACAACGTTTGGTTTAGATTTGACAGCCATAATCAGCAATTGTGTACATTTGAGCTGAATGTGTCAAAATCTTAAAAATTAACAGGTGCCCAAGCAATTTCATGCTAGAATCATCATCCGGATGCCAAAATAAACTAAATACAGCAAAAGATTTGAGTGCACAACGTTTGGTTTAGGTTTGACAGCCATAATCACCTTTTTATTGCTTTAAATGCGTTTTTAGCGCATGATTGTACATTTGAGCTGAATGTGTCAAAATCTTAAAAATTAACAGGTGCCCAAGCAATTTCATGCTAGAATCATCATCCGGATGCCAAAATAAACTAAATACAGCAAAAGATTTGAGTGCACAACGTTTGGTTTAGATTTGACAGCCATAATCAGCAATTGTGTACATTTGAGCTGAATGTGTCAAAATCTTAAAATTAACAGGTGCCCAAGCAATTTCATGCTAGAATCATCATCCGGATGCCAAAATAAACTAAATACAGCAAAAGATTTGAGTGCACAACGTTTGGTTTAGGTTTGACAGCCATAATCACCTTTTTATTGCTTTAAATGCGTTTTTAGCGCATGATTGTACATTTGAGCTGAATGTGTCAAAATCTTAAAATTAACAGGTGCCCAAGCAATTTCATGCTAGAATCATCATCCGGATGCCAAAATAAACTAAATACAGCAAAAGATTTGAGTGCACAACGTTTGGTTTAGATTTGACAGCCATAATCAGCAATTGTGTACATTTGAGCTGAATGTGTCAAAATCTTAAAAATTAACAGGTGCCCAAGCAATTTCATGCTAGAATCATCATCCGGATGCCAAAATAAACTAAATACAGCAAAAGATTTGAGTGCACAACGTTTGGTTTAGGTTTGACAGCCATAATCACCTTTTATTGCTTTAAATGCGTTTTTAGCGCATGATTGTACATTTGAGCTGAATGTGTCAAAATCTTAAAAATTAACAGGTGCCCAAGCAATTTCATGCTAGAATCATCATCCGGATGCCAAAATAAACTAAATACAGCAAAAGATTTGAGTGCACAACGTTTGGTTTAGATTTGACAGCCATAATCAGCAATTGTGTACATTTGAGCTGAATGTGTCAAAATCTTAAAAATTAACAGGTGCCCAAGCAATTTCATGCTAGAATCATCATCCGGATGCCAAAATAAACTAAATACAGCAAAAGATTTGAGTGCACAACGTTTGGTTTAGATTTGACAGCCATAATCAGCAATTGTGTACATTTGAGCTGAATGTGTCAAAATCTTAAAAATTAACAGGTGCCCAAGCAATTTCATGCTAGAATCATCATCCGGATGCCAAAATAAACTAAATACAGCAAAAGATTTGAGTGCACAACGTTTGGTTTAGATTTGACAGCCATAATCAGCTAATTGTGTACATTTGAGCTGAATGTGTCAAAATCTTAAAAATTAACAGGTGCCCAAGCAATTTCATGCTAGAATCATCATCCGGATGCCAAAATAAACTAAATACAGCAAAAGATTTGAGTGCACAACGTTTGGTTTAGGTTTGACAGCCATAATCACCTTTTATTGCTTTAAATGCGTTTTTAGCGCATGATTGTACATTTGAGCTGAATGTGTCAAAATCTTAAAAATTAACAGGTGCCCAAGCAATTTCATGCTAGAATCATCATCCGGATGCCAAAATAAACTAAATACAGCAAAAGATTTGAGTGCACAACGTTTGGTTTAGGTTTGACAGCCATAATCACCTTTTTATTGCTTTAAATGCGTTTTTAGCGCATGATTGTACATTTGAGCTGAATGTGTCAAAATCTTAAAAATTAACAGGTGCCCAAGCAATTTCATGCTAGAATCATCATCCGGATGCCAAAATAAACTAAATACAGCAAAAGATTTGAGTGCACAACGTTTGGTTTAGATTTGACAGCCATAATCAGCAATTGTGTACATTTGAGCTGAATGTGTCAAAATCTTAAAAATTAAACAGGTGCCCAAGCAATTTCATGCTAGAATCATCATCCGGATGCCAAAATAAACTAAATACAGCAAAAGATTTGAGTGCACAACGTTTGGTTTAGATTTGACAGCCATAATCAGCAATTGTGTACATTTGAGCTGAATGTGTCAAAATCTTAAAAATTAACAGGTGCCCAAGCAATTTCATGCTAGAATCATCATCCGGATGCCAAAATAAACTAAATACAGCAAAAGATTTGAGTGCACAACGTTTGGTTTAGATTTGACAGCCATAATCAGCAATTGTGTACATTTGAGCTGAATGTGTCAAAATCTTAAAAATTACAGGTGCCCAAGCAATTTCATGCTAGAATCATCATCCGGATGCCAAAATAAACTAAATACAGCAAAAGATTTGAGTGCACAACGTTTGGTTTAGGTTTGACAGCCATAATCACCTTTTTATTGCTTTAAATGCGTTTTTAGCGCATGATTGTACATTTGAGCTGAATGTGTCAAAATCTTAAAAATTAACAGGTGCCCAAGCAATTTCATGCTAGAATCATCATCCGGATGCCAAAATAAACTAAATACATACAGCAAAAGATTTGAGTGCACAACGTTTGGTTTAGATTTGACAGCCATAATCAGCAATTGTGTACATTTGAGCTGAATGTGTCAAAATCTTAAAAATTAACAGGTGCCCAAGCAATTTCATGCTAGAATCATCATCCGGATGCCAAAATAAACTAATACAGCAAAAGATTTGAGTGCACAACGTTTGGTTTAGATTTGACAGCCATAATCAGCAATTGTGTACATTGAGCTGAATGTGTCAAAATCTTAAAAATTAACAGGTGCCCAAGCAATTTCATGCTAGAATCATCATCCGATGCCAAAATAACTAAATACAGCAAAAGATTTGAGTGCACAACGTTTGGTTTAGATTTGACAGCCATAATCAGCAATTGTGTACATTTGAGCTGAATGTGTCAAAATCTTAAAAATTAACAGGTGCCCAAGCAATTTCATGCTAGAATCATCATCCGGATGCCAAAATAAACTAAATACAGCAAAAGATTTGAGTGCACAACGTTTGGTTTAGATTTGACAGCCATAATCAGCAATTGTGTACATTTGAGCTGAATGTGTCAAAATCTTAAAAATTAACAGGTGCCCAAGCAATTTCATGCTAGAATCATCATCCGGATGCCAAAATAAACTAAATACAGCAAAAGATTTGAGTGCACAACGTTTGGTTTAGATTTGACAGCCATAATCAGCAATTGTGTACATTTGAGCTGAATGTGTCAAAATCTTAAAAATTAACAGGTGCCCAAGCAATTTCATGCTAGAATCATCATCCGGATGCCAAAATAAACTAAATACAGCAAAAGATTTCAGTGCACAACGTTTGGTTTAGGTTTGACAGCCATAATCACCTTTTTATTGCTTTAAATGCGTTTTTAGCGCATGATTGTACATTTGAGCTGAATGTGTCAAAATCTTAAAAATTAACAGGTGCCCAAGCAATTTCATGCTAGAATCATCATCCGGATGCCAAAATAAACTAAATACAGCAAAAGATTTCAGTGCACAACGTTTGGTTTAGGTTTGACAGCCATAATCACCTTTTTATTGCTTTAAATGCGTTTTTAGCGCATGATTGTACATTTGAGCTGAATGTGTCAAAATCTTAAAAATTAACAGGTGCCCAAGCAATTTCATGCTAGAATCATCATCCGGATGCCAAAATAAACTAAATACAGCAAAAGATTTGAGTGCACAACGTTTGGTTTAGGTTTGACAGCCATAATCACCTTTTTATTGCTTTAAATGCGTTTTTAGCGCATGATTGTACATTTGCGCTGAATGTGTCAAAATCTTAAAAATTAACAGGTGCCCAAGCAATTTCATGCTAGAATCATCATCCGGATGCCAAAATAAACTAAATACAGCAAAAGATTTGAGTGCACAACGTTTGGTTTAGGTTTGACAGCCATAATCACCTTTTTATTGCTTTAAATGCGTTTTTAGCGCATGATTGTACATTTGAGCTGAATGTGTCAAAATCTTAAAAATTAACAGGTGCCCAAGCAATTTCATGCTAGAATCATCATCCGGATGCCAAAATAAACTAAATACAGCAAAAGATTTGAGTGCACAACGTTTGGTTTAGATTTGACAGCCATAATCAGCAATTGTGTACATTTGAGCTGAATGTGTCAAAATCTTAAAAATTAACAGGTGCCCAAGCAATTTCATGCTAGAATCATCATCCGGATGCCAAAATAAACTAAATACAGCAAAAGATTTGAGTGCACAACGTTTGGTTTAGGTTTGACAGCCATAATCACCTTTTTATTGCTTTAAATGCGTTTTTAGCGCATGATTGTACATTTGAGCTGAATGTGTCAAAATCTTAAAAATTAACAGGTGCCCAAGCAATTTCATGCTAGAATCATCATCCGGATGCCAAAATAAACTAAATACAGCAAAAGATTTGAGTGCACAACGTTTGGTTTAGATTTGACAGCCATAATCAGCAATTGTGTACATTTGAGCTGAATGTGTCAAAATCTTAAAAATTAACAGGTGCCCAAGCAATTTCATGCTAGAATCATCATCCGGATGCCAAAATAAACTAAATACAGCAAAATATTTGAGTGCACAACGTTTGGTTTAGGTTTGACAGCCATAATCACCTTTTTATTGCTTTAAATGCGTTTTTAGCGCATGATTGTACATTTGAGCTGAATGTGTCAAAATCTTAAAAATTAACAGGTGCCCAAGCAATTTCATGCTAGAATCATCATCCGGATGCCAAAATAAACTAAATACAGCAAAAGATTTGAGTGCACAACGTTTGGTTTAGATTTGACAGCCATAATCAGCAATTGTGTACATTTGAGCTGAATGTGTCAAAATCTTAAAAATTAACAGGTGCCCAAGCAATTTCATGCTAGAATCATCATCCGGATGCCAAAATAAACTAAATACAGCAAAAGATTTGAGTGCACAACGTTTGGTTTAGGTTTGACAGCCATAATCACCTTTTTATTGCTTTAAATGCGTTTTTAGCGCATGATTGTACATTTGAGCTGAATGTGTCAAAATCTTAAAAATTAACAGGTGCCCAAGCAATTTCATGCTAGAATCATCATCCGGATGCCAAAATAAACTAAATACAGCAAAAGATTTGAGTGCACAACGTTTGGTTTAGATTTGACAGCCATAATCAGCAATTGTGTACATTTGAGCTGAATGTGTCAAAATCTTAAAAATTAACAGGTGCCCAAGCAATTTCATGCTAGAATCATCATCCGGATGCCAAAATAAACTAAATACAGCAAATGATTTGAGTGCACAACGTTTGGTTTAGGTTTGACAGCCATAATCACCTTTTTATTGCTTTAAATGCGTTGTTAGCGCATGATTGTACATTTGAGCTGAATGTGTCAAAATCTTAAAAATTAACAGGTGCCCAAGCAATTTCATGCTAGAATCATCATCCGGATGCCAAAATAAACTAAATACAGCAAAAGATTTGAGTGCACAACGTTTGGTTTAGATTTGACAGCCATAATCAGCAATTGTGTACATTTGAGCTGAATGTGTCAAAATCTTAAAAATTAACAGGTGCCCAAGCAATTTCATGCTAGAATCATCATCCGGATGCCAAAATAAACTAAATACAGCAAAAGATTTGAGTGCACAACGTTTGGTTTAGATTTGACAGCCATAATCAGCAATTGTGTACATTTGAGCTGAATGTGTCAAAATCTTAAAAATTAACAGGTGCCCAAGCAATTTCATGCTAGAATCATCATCCGGATGCCAAAATAAACTAAATACAGCAAAAGATTTGAGTGCACAACGTTTGGTTTAGATTTGACAGCCATAATCAGCAATTGTGTACATTTGAGCTGAATGTGTCAAAATCTTAAAAATTAACAGGTGCCCAAGCAATTTCATGCTAGAATCATCATCCGGATGCCAAAATAAACTAAATACAGCAAAAGATTTGAGTGCACAACGTTTGGTTTAGATTTGACAGCCATAATCAGCAATTGTGTACATTTGAGCTGAATGTGTCAAAATCTTAAAAATTAACAGGTGCCCAAGCAATTTCATGCTAGAATCATCATCCGGATGCCAAAATAAACTAAATACAGCAAAAGATTTGAGTGCACAACGTTTGGTTTAGGTTTGACAGCCATAATCACCTTTTTATTGCTTTAAATGCGTTTTTAGCGCATGATTGTACATTTGAGCTGAATGTGTCAAAATCTTAAAAATTAACAGGTGCCCAAGCAATTTCATGCTAGAATCATCATCCGGATGCCAAAATAAACTAAATACAGCAAAAGATTTGAGTGCACAACGTTTGGTTTAGATTTGACAGCCATAATCAGCAATTGTGTACATTTGAGCTGAATGTGTCAAAATCTTAAAAATTAACAGGTGCCCAAGCAATTTCATGCTAGAATCATCATCCGGATGCCAAAATAAACTAAATACAGCAAAAGATTTGAGTGCACAACGTTTGGTTTAGATTTGACAGCCATAATCAGCAATTGTGTACATTTGAGCTGAATGTGTCAAAATCTTAAAAATTAACAGGTGCCCAAGCAATTTCATGCTAGAATCATCATCCGGATGCCAAAATAAACTAAATACAGCAAAAGATTTGAGTGCACAACGTTTGGTTTAGGTTTGACAGCCATAATCACCTTTTTATTGCTTTAAATGCGTTTTTAGCGCATGATTGTACATTTGAGCTGAATGTGTCAAAATCTTAAAAATTAACAGGTGCCCAAGCAATTTCATGCTAGAATCATCATCCGGATGCCAAAATAAACTAAATACAGCAAAAGATTTGAGTGCACAACGTTTGGTTTAGATTTGACAGCCATAATCAGCAATTGTGTACATTTGAGCTGAATGTGTCAAAATCTTAAAAATTAACAGGTGCCCAAGCAATTTCATGCTAGAATCATCATCCGGATGCCAAAATAAACTAAATACAGCAAAAGATTTGAGTGCACAACGTTTGGTTTAGATTTGACAGCCATAATCAGCAATTGTGTACATTTGAGCTGAATGTGTCAAAATCTTAAAAATTAACAGGTGCCCAAGCAATTTCATGCTAGAATCATCATCCGGATGCCAAAATAAACTAAATACAGCAAAAGATTTGAGTGCACAACGTTTGGTTTAGGTTTGACAGCCATAATCACCTTTTTATTGCTTTAAATGCGTTTTTAGCGCATGATTGTACATTTGAGCTGAATGTGTCAAAATCTTAAAAATTAACAGGTGCCCAAGCAATTTCATGCTAGAATCATCATCCGGATGCCAAAATAAACTAAATACAGCAAAAGATTTGAGTGCACAACGTTTGGTTTAGATTTGACAGCCATAATCAGCAATTGTGTACATTTGAGCTGAATGTGTCAAAATCTTAAAAATTAACAGGTGCCCAAGCAATTTCATGCTAGAATCATCATCCGGATGCCAAAATAAACTAAATACAGCAAAAGATTTGAGTGCACAACGTTTGGTTTAGATTTGACAGCCATAATCAGCAATTGTGTACATTTGAGCTGAATGTGTCAAAATCTTAAAAATTAACAGGTGCCCAAGCAATTTCATGCTAGAATCATCATCCGGATGCCAAAATAAACTAAATACAGCAAAAGATTTGAGTGCACAACGTTTGGTTTAGGTTTGACAGCCATAATCACCTTTTTATTGCTTTAAATGCGTTTTTAGCGCATGATTGTACATTTGAGCTGAATGTGTCAAAATCTTAAAAATTAACAGGTGCCCAAGCAATTTCATGCTAGAATCATCATCCGGATGCCAAAATAAACTAAATACAGCAAAAGATTTGAGTGCACAACGTTTGGTTTAGATTTGACAGCCATAATCAGCAATTGTGTACATTTGAGCTGAATGTGTCAAAATCTTAAAAATTAACAGGTGCCCAAGCAATTTCATGCTAGAATCATCATCCGGATGCCAAAATAAACTAAATACAGCAAAAGATTTGAGTGCACAACGTTTGGTTTAGGTTTGACAGCCATAATCACCTTTTTATTGCTTTAAATGCGTTTTTAGCGCATGATTGTACATTTGAGCTGAATGTGTCAAAATCTTAAAAATTAACAGGTGCCCAAGCAATTTCATGCTAGAATCATCATCCGGATGCCAAAATAAACTAAATACAGCAAAAGATTTGAGTGCACAACGTTTGGTTTAGATTTGACAGCCATAATCAGCAATTGTGTACATTTGAGCTGAATGTGTCAAAATCTTAAAAATTAACAGGTGCCCAAGCAATTTCATGCTAGAATCATCATCCGGATGCCAAAATAAACTAAATACAGCAAAAGATTTGAGTGCACAACGTTTGGTTTAGGTTTGACAGCCATAATCACCTTTTTATTGCTTTAATGCGTTTTTAGCGCATGATTGTACATTTGAGCTGAATGTGTCAAAATCTTAAAAATTAACAGGTGCCCAAGCAATTTCATGCTAGAATCATCATCCGGATGCCAAAATAAAACTAATACAGCAAAAGATTTGAGTGCACAACGTTTGGTTTAGATTTGACAGCCATAATCAGCAATTGTGTACATTTGAGCTGAATGTGTCAAAATCTTAAAAATTAACAGGTGCCCAAGCAATTTCATGCTAGAATCATTCCGGATGCCAAAATAAACTAAATACAGCAAAAGATTTGAGTGCACAACGTTTGGTTTAGGTTTGACAGCCATAATCACCTTTTTATTGCTTTAAATGCGTTTTTAGCGCATGATTGTACATTTGAGCTGAATGTGTCAAAATCTTAAAAATTAACAGGTGCCCAAGCAATTTCATGCTAGAATCATCATCCGGATGCCAAAATAAACTAAATACAGCAAAAGATTTGAGTGCACAACGTTTGGTTTAGATTTGACAGCCATAATCAGCAATTGTGTACATTTGAGCTGAATGTGTCAAAATCTTAAAAATTAACAGGTGCCCAAGCAATTTCATGCTAGAATCATCATCCGGATGCCAAAATAAACTAAATACAGCAAAATATTTGAGTGCACAACGTTTGGTTTAGGTTTGACAGCCATAATCACCTTTTTATTGCTTTAAATGCGTTTTTAGCGCATGATTGTACATTTGAGCTGAATGTGTCAAAATCTTAAAAATTAACAGGTGCCCAAGCAATTTCATGCTAGAATCATCATCCGGATGCCAAAATAAACTAAATACAGCAAAAGATTTGAGTGCACAACGTTTGGTTTAGATTTGACAGCCATAATCAGCAATTGTGTACATTTGAGCTGAATGTGTCAAAATCTTAAAAATTAACAGGTGCCCAAGCAATTTCATGCTAGAATCATCATCCGGATGCCAAAATAAACTAAATACAGCAAAAGATTTGAGTGCACGTTTGGTTTAGGTTTGACAGCCATAATCACCTTTTTATTGCTTTAAATGCGTTTTTAGCGCATGATTGTACATTTGAGCTGAATGTGTCAAAATCTTAAAAATTAACAGGTGCCCAAGCAATTTCATGCTAGAATCATCATCCGGATGCCAAAATAAACTAAATACAGCAAAAGATTTGAGTGCACAACGTTTGGTTTAGATTTGACAGCCATAATCAGCAATTGTGTACATTTGAGCTGAATGTGTCAAAATCTTAAAAATTAACAGGTGCCCAAGCAATTTCATGCTAGAATCATCATCCGGATGCCAAAATAAACTAAATACAGCAAAAGATTTGAGTGCACAACGTTTGGTTTAGGTTTGACAGCCATAATCACCTTTTTATTGCTTTAAATGCGTTTTTAGCGCATGATTGTACATTTGAGCTGAATGTGTCAAAATCTTAAAAATTAACAGGTGCCCAAGCAATTTCATGCTAGAATCATCATCCGGAGGCCAAAATAAACTAAATACAGCAAAAGATTTGAGTGCACAACGTTTGGTTTAGATTTGACAGCCATAATCAGCAATTGTGTACATTTGAGCTGAATGTGTCAAAATCTTAAAAATTAACAGGTGCCCAAGCAATTTCATGCTAGAATCATCATCCGGATGCCAAAATAAACTAAATACAGCAAAAGATTTGAGTGCACAACGTTTGGTTTAGATTTGACAGCCATAATCAGCAATTGTGTACATTTGAGGTGAATGTGTCAAAATCTTAAAAATTAACAGGTGCCCAAGCAATTTCATGCTAGAATCATCATCCGGATGCCAAAATAAACTAAATACAGCAAAAGATTTGAGTGCACAACGTTTGGTTTAGGTTTGACAGCCATAATCACCTTTTTATTGCTTTAAATGCGTTTTTAGCGCATGATTGTACATTTGAGCTGAATGTGTCAAAATCTTAAAAATTAACAGGTGCCCAAGCAATTTCATGCTAGAATCATCATCCGGATGCCAAAATAAACTAAATACAGCAAAAGATTTGAGTGCACAACGTTTGGTTTAGGTTTGACAGCCATAATCACCTTTTTATTGCTTTAAATGCGTTTTTAGCGCATGATTGTACATTTGAGCTGAATGTGTCAAAATCTTAAAAATTAACAGGTGCCCAAGCAATTTCATGCTAGAATCATCATCCGGATGCCAAAATAAACTAAATACAGCAAAAGATTTGAGTGCACAACGTTTGGTTTAGATTTGACAGCCATAATCAGCAATTGTGTACATTTGAGCTGAATGTGTCAAAATCTTAAAAATTAACAGGTGCCCAAGCAATTTCATGCTAGAATCATCATCCGGATGCCAAAATAAACTAAATACAGCAAAAGATTTGAGTGCACAACGTTTGGTTTAGATTTGACAGCCATAATCAGCAATTGTGTACATTTGAGCTGAATGTGTCAAAATCTTAAAAATTAACAGGTGCCCAAGCAATTTCATGCTAGAATCATCATCCGGATGCCAAAATAAACTAAATACAGCAAAAGATTTGAGTGCACAACGTTTGGTTTAGATTTGACAGCCATAATCAGCAATTGTGTACATTTGAGCTGAATGTGTCAAAATCTTAAAAATTAACAGGTGCCCAAGCAATTTCATGCTAGAATCATCATCCGGATGCCAAAATAAACTAAATACAGCAAAAGATTTGAGTGCACAACGTTTGGTTTAGGTTTGACAGCCATAATCACCTTTTTATTGCTTTAAATGCGTTTTTAGCGCATGATTGTACATTTGAGCTGAATGTGTCAAAATCTTAAAAATTAACAGGTGCCCAAGCAATTTCATGCTAGAATCATCATCCGGATGCCAAAATAAACTAAATACAGCAAAAGATTTGAGTGCACAACGTTTGGTTTAGGTTTGACAGCCATAATCACCTTTTTATTGCTTTAAATGCGTTTTTAGCGCATGATTGTACATTTGAGCTGAATGTGTCAAAATCTTAAAAATTAACAGGTGCCCAAGCAATTTCATGCTAGAATCATCATCCGGATGCCAAAATAAACTAAATACAGCAAAAGATTTGAGTGCACAACGTTTGGTTTAGATTTGACAGCCATAATCAGCAATTGTGTACATTTGAGCTGAATGTGTCAAAATCTTAAAAATTAACAGGTGCCCAAGCAATTTCATGCTAGAATCATCATCCGGATGCCAAAATAAACTAAATACAGCAAAAGATTTGAGTGCACAACGTTTGGTTTAGATTTGACAGCCATAATCAGCAATTGTGTACATTTGAGCTGAATGTGTCAAAATCTTAAAAATTAACAGGTGCCCAAGCAATTTCATGCTAGAATCATCATCCGGATGCCAAAATAAACTAAATACAGCAAAAGATTTGAGTGCACAACGTTTGGTTTAGATTTGACAGCCATAATCAGCAATTGTGTACATTTGAGCTGAATGTGTCAAAATCTTAAAAATTAACAGGTGCCCAAGCAATTTCATGCTAGAATCATCATCCGGATGCCAAAATAAACTAAATACAGCAAAAGATTTGAGTGCACAACGTTTGGTTTAGGTTTGACAGCCATAATCACCTTTTTATTGCTTTAAATGCGTTTTTAGCGCATGATTGTACATTTGAGCTGAATGTGTCAAAATCTTAAAAATTAACAGGTGCCCAAGCAATTTCATGCTAGAATCATCATCCGGATGCCAAAATAAACTAAATACAGCAAAAGATTTGAGTGCACAACGTTTGGTTTAGATTTGACAGCCATAATCAGCAATTGTGTACATTTGAGCTGAATGTGTCAAAATCTTAAAAATTAACAGGTGCCCAAGCAATTTCATGCTAGAATCATCATCCGGATGCCAAAATAAACTAAATACAGCAAAAGATTTGAGTGCACAACGTTTGGTTTAGATTTGACAGCCATAATCAGCAATTGTGTACATTTGAGCTGAATGTGTCAAAATCTTAAAAATTAACAGGTGCCCAAGCAATTTCATGCTAGAATCATCATCCGGATGCCAAAATAAACTAAATACAGCAAAAGATTTGAGTGCACAACGTTTGGTTTAGATTTGACAGCCATAATCAGCAATTGTGTACATTTGAGCTGAATGTGTCAAAATCTTAAAAATTAACAGGTGCCCAAGCAATTTCATGCTAGAATCATCATCCGGATGCCAAAATAAACTAAATACAGCAAAAGATTTGAGTGCACAACGTTTGGTTTAGATTTGACAGCCATAATCAGCAATTGTGTACATTTGAGCTGAATGTGTCAAAATCTTAAAAATTAACAGGTGCCCAAGCAATTTCATGCTAGAATCATCATCCGGATGCCAAAATAAACTAAATACAGCAAAAGATTTGAGTGCACAACGTTTGGTTTAGATTTGACAGCCATAATCAGCAATTGTGTACATTTGAGCTGAATGTGTCAAAATCTTAAAAATTAACAGGTGCCCAAGCAATTTCATGCTAGAATCATCATCCGGATGCCAAAATAAACTAAATACAGCAAAAGATTTCAGTGCACAACGTTTGGTTTAGGTTTGACAGCCATAATCACCTTTTTATTGCTTTAAATGCGTTTTTAGCGCATGATTGTACATTTGAGCTGAATGTGTCAAAATCTTAAAAATTAACAGGTGCCCAAGCAATTTCATGCTAGAATCATCATCCGGATGCCAAAATAAACTAAATACAGCAAAAGATTTCAGTGCACAACGTTTGGTTTAGGTTTGACAGCCATAATCACCTTTTTATTGCTTTAAATGCGTTTTTAGCGCATGATTGTACATTTGAGCTGAATGTGTCAAAATCTTAAAAATTAACAGGTGCCCAAGCAATTTCATGCTAGAATCATCATCCGGATGCCAAAATAAACTAAATACAGCAAAAGATTTGAGTGCACAACGTTTGGTTTAGGTTTGACAGCCATAATCACCTTTTTATTGCTTTAAATGCGTTTTTAGCGCATGATTGTACATTTGCGCTGAATGTGTCAAAATCTTAAAAATTAACAGGTGCCCAAGCAATTTCATGCTAGAATCATCATCCGGATGCCAAAATAAACTAAATACAGCAAAAGATTTGAGTGCACAACGTTTGGTTTAGGTTTGACAGCCATAATCACCTTTTTATTGCTTTAAATGCGTTTTTAGCGCATGATTGTACATTTGAGCTGAATGTGTCAAAATCTTAAAAATTAACAGGTGCCCAAGCAATTTCATGCTAGAATCATCATCCGGATGCCAAAATAAACTAAATACAGCAAAAGATTTGAGTGCACAACGTTTGGTTTAGATTTGACAGCCATAATCAGCAATTGTGTACATTTGAGCTGAATGTGTCAAAATCTTAAAAATTAACAGGTGCCCAAGCAATTTCATGCTAGAATCATCATCCGGATGCCAAAATAAACTAAATACAGCAAAAGATTTGAGTGCACAACGTTTGGTTTAGGTTTGACAGCCATAATCACCTTTTTATTGCTTTAAATGCGTTTTTAGCGCATGATTGTACATTTGAGCTGAATGTGTCAAAATCTTAAAAATTAACAGGTGCCCAAGCAATTTCATGCTAGAATCATCATCCGGATGCCAAAATAAACTAAATACAGCAAAAGATTTGAGTGCACAACGTTTGGTTTAGATTTGACAGCCATAATCAGCAATTGTGTACATTTGAGCTGAATGTGTCAAAATCTTAAAAATTAACAGGTGCCCAAGCAATTTCATGCTAGAATCATCATCCGGATGCCAAAATAAACTAAATACAGCAAAATATTTGAGTGCACAACGTTTGGTTTAGGTTTGACAGCCATAATCACCTTTTTATTGCTTTAAATGCGTTTTTAGCGCATGATTGTACATTTGAGCTGAATGTGTCAAAATCTTAAAAATTAACAGGTGCCCAAGCAATTTCATGCTAGAATCATCATCCGGATGCCAAAATAAACTAAATACAGCAAAAGATTTGAGTGCACAACGTTTGGTTTAGATTTGACAGCCATAATCAGCAATTGTGTACATTTGAGCTGAATGTGTCAAAATCTTAAAAATTAACAGGTGCCCAAGCAATTTCATGCTAGAATCATCATCCGGATGCCAAAATAAACTAAATACAGCAAAAGATTTGAGTGCACAACGTTTGGTTTAGGTTTGACAGCCATAATCACCTTTTTATTGCTTTAAATGCGTTTTTAGCGCATGATTGTACATTTGAGCTGAATGTGTCAAAATCTTAAAAATTAACAGGTGCCCAAGCAATTTCATGCTAGAATCATCATCCGGATGCCAAAATAAACTAAATACAGCAAAAGATTTGAGTGCACAACGTTTGGTTTAGATTTGACAGCCATAATCAGCAATTGTGTACATTTGAGCTGAATGTGTCAAAATCTTAAAAATTAACAGGTGCCCAAGCAATTTCATGCTAGAATCATCATCCGGATGCCAAAATAAACTAAATACAGCAAAAGATTTGAGTGCACAACGTTTGGTTTAGGTTTGACAGCCATAATCACCTTTTTATTGCTTTAAATGCGTTTTTAGCGCATGATTGTACATTTGAGCTGAATGTGTCAAAATCTTAAAAATTAACAGGTGCCCAAGCAATTTCATGCTAGAATCATCATCCGGATGCCAAAATAAACTAAATACAGCAAAAGATTTGAGTGCACAACGTTTGGTTTAGATTTGACAGCCATAATCAGCAATTGTGTACATTTGAGCTGAATGTGTCAAAATCTTAAAAATTAACAGGTGCCCAAGCAATTTCATGCTAGAATCATCATCCGGATGCCAAAATAAACTAAATACAGCAAAAGATTTGAGTGCACAACGTTTGGTTTAGATTTGACAGCCATAATCAGCAATTGTGTACATTTGAGCTGAATGTGTCAAAATCTTAAAAATTAACAGGTGCCCAAGCAATTTCATGCTAGAATCATCATCCGGATGCCAAAATAAACTAAATACAGCAAAAGATTTGAGTGCACAACGTTTGGTTTAGATTTGACAGCCATAATCAGCAATTGTGTACATTTGAGCTGAATGTGTCAAAATCTTAAAAATTAACAGGTGCCCAAGCAATTTCATGCTAGAATCATCATCCGGATGCCAAAATAAACTAAATACAGCAAAAGATTTGAGTGCACAACGTTTGGTTTAGATTTGACAGCCATAATCAGCAATTGTGTACATTTGAGCTGAATGTGTCAAAATCTTAAAAATTAACAGGTGCCCAAGCAATTTCATGCTAGAATCATCATCCGGATGCCAAAATAAACTAAATACAGCAAAAGATTTGAGTGCACAACGTTTGGTTTAGGTTTGACAGCCATAATCACCTTTTTATTGCTTTAAATGCGTTTTTAGCGCATGATTGTACATTTGAGCTGAATGTGTCAAAATCTTAAAAATTAACAGGTGCCCAAGCAATTTCATGCTAGAATCATCATCCGGATGCCAAAATAAACTAAATACAGCAAAAGATTTGAGTGCACAACGTTTGGTTTAGATTTGACAGCCATAATCAGCAATTGTGTACATTTGAGCTGAATGTGTCAAAATCTTAAAAATTAACAGGTGCCCAAGCAATTTCATGCTAGAATCATCATCCGGATGCCAAAATAAACTAAATACAGCAAAAGATTTGAGTGCACAACGTTTGGTTTAGGTTTGACAGCCATAATCACCTTTTTATTGCTTTAAATGCGTTTTTAGCGCATGATTGTACATTTGAGCTGAATGTGTCAAAATCTTAAAAATTAACAGGTGCCCAAGCAATTTCATGCTAGAATCATCATCCGGATGCCAAAATAAACTAAATACAGCAAAAGATTTGAGTGCACAACGTTTGGTTTAGATTTGACAGCCATAATCAGCAATTGTGTACATTTGAGCTGAATGTGTCAAAATCTTAAAAATTAACAGGTGCCCAAGCAATTTCATGCTAGAATCATCATCCGGATGCCAAAATAAACTAAATACAGCAAAAGATTTGAGTGCACAACGTTTGGTTTAGGTTTGACAGCCATAATCACCTTTTTATTGCTTTAAATGCGTTTTTAGCGCATGATTGTACATTTGAGCTGAATGTGTCAAAATCTTAAAAATTAACAGGTGCCCAAGCAATTTCATGCTAGAATCATCATCCGGATGCCAAAATAAACTAAATACAGCAAAAGATTTGAGTGCACAACGTTTGGTTTAGATTTGACAGCCATAATCAGCAATTGTGTACATTTGAGCTGAATGTGTCAAAATCTTAAAAATTAACAGGTGCCCAAGCAATTTCATGCTAGAATCATCATCCGGATGCCAAAATAAACTAAATACAGCAAAAGATTTGAGTGCACAACGTTTGGTTTAGATTTGACAGCCATAATCAGCAATTGTGTACATTTGAGGTGAATGTGTCAAAATCTTAAAAATTAACAGGTGCCCAAGCAATTTCATGCTAGAATCATCATCCGGATGCCAAAATAAACTAAATACAGCAAAAGATTTGAGTGCACAACGTTTGGTTTAGGTTTGACAGCCATAATCACCTTTTTATTGCTTTAAATGCGTTTTTAGCGCATGATTGTACATTTGAGCTGAATGTGTCAAAATCTTAAAAATTAACAGGTGCCCAAGCAATTTCATGCTAGAATCATCATCCGGATGCCAAAATAAACTAAATACAGCAAAAGATTTGAGT